>NW_026653089.1:0-16943 GCF_009828535.3 Hylobates moloch
ATGCTAAAAATATTGGAAAACCTGAAGGAAATGAATAAATTCCTGGACACATATAAACTACCAAGATTGAACCAGAAAGAGACAGAAAACCTGAACAAGGCAATAATGAGTAACACAATGAAATCAGTAATAAGAGACTGCCAATATAGAAAAGTCCAGGACCGAATGACTTTACTGCTAAATTCTACCAAACTTTTAAAGAGAAAATAACACCAATTCTTCTCAAACTCTTCCAAAAATTTAAAGAGGAGGAAATTCTTCCTAATGCACTCTGTGAGGCCAGCATTACCATAATACCAAACTACACAAGGACACAACAAAAAAAGAAAACTACAGGTCAGTGTTCGTGATGAACATATATACAAAAATTCTCAACACAATACTAGCAAAACAAATCCAACAGCACAACGAAATGATAACATCATGATAAACAATGCAAGGATGACTCAATGTACTCAAATCAATAAACATGATACATCATATCAACAGAATGAAGGACAAAACTCAAATGATAGTCTCAATAAATGCAAGTAAAAGCATATGATAAAATCCAACATTCCATCATAATAAAAACTCTCAATAGGCATAGAAGAAACACTTCAGCATAATAAAGACCAATATGACAAACCCACAAGTAACATCACACTTATGGGAAAAAGCTCGCAGAATTAAGAACTAGAACAAGACAATGATGAACATGTTCGCCACTCTTATTCAACATAGTACTGGAAGTCCTAGAAATTAGGCAGGAGGATGAAATAAAAGGCATCCAAGTTGGAAAAGTAGAAGTCTCATTGTCCCTGGTTACAGATAACATGATCTTATATATAGGGAAACCTACAGATTTCACCAAAACGTTCTTGGAAATGATAAATGAATTCAGTAAAATTGCAGGATACAAAACCAATATACAAAAATCAGTAGTGTTTTTTATTTATTTTTTTAAGAGACCGAGTCTCACTTATGTTGCCCATGCTGGTCTTGAACTCCTGGGCTCAAGTGATCCGCCTTGGCCTCCCAAAGTGCTAGAACTACAGGTATAAGCCACCATACCCAGCCCTAGTAGCATTTCTACACACCAATAACAAACTGAAAAAGAAATCAAGAAACCAATTTGATTACAATAGGTACAAAAAAAGTACCTAGGAATAAACCTAATCAAGGAAGTCAAAGAGCTCTACAATGAAAACTACAAAACATGAGACAAATTAAAGAGGACACAAACAAATGGAAGGACATTCCATGCTCATGAATCACAATAATTAATATAGTTAAAATGACCACACTGCCCAAAGAAATCTACATATTCAATGCAATCCTTATCAAAATACCAATGACATTCCTCACAGAAATAAAAAAAATCATAAAATTGATATGGAACCACAAAATAACCTAAATAGCCAAAACAATCTTAAATGAAAAGAACAAATCTGGAGGCATCACACTACCTGAATTTAAAGCATACTACAAAACTATAGTTACCAAAACAGCATGGTATTGGTATAAAAACAGACATATAGAGCAGTGGAACAGAATAGAGAAACCAGAAATGATGCTGGGCATAGTGGCTCATGCCTATAATCTCAGCACTTTGGGAGGCTGAGCCAGGTAGATCACCTGAGGTCAGGAATTCGAGAAACCAGAAATGAATTTATGTATTTACAGATAACTGACTTTTGATGAAAGTGTCAAGAACACACATTGGGGAAAGGGCATACTCCTCAATAAATGGAAGAATGAAACTATGCTTCTTTCTCGCACTAGGTACAAATATCAACTCAAGTGCAATACTCAAAACTATAAAACTACTAGGAGAAAACATGTGGGAAACACTTAAAGACATTGGTTAGGTAAAGATTTTATGGCTAAGACTTAAAAAGCACAGTCTACTAAAATAAAAATAGACAAATAGGGTTATATTAAATGAAAAAAAAGCTTCTGCACAGGAAAGGAAAAAAATTAAACACAGTGAGGAGACAAGTTATGCAATAGGAGAAGATATTTGCAAATGATTCCTCTGATAAGGGACTAATATCCAAGATATAGAAGGAACTCTAAAAACTAAACAGCAAACAAACAAATAATCCACTTAAAAAGTGGGCAAAGAAACTGGACAGCCATTTCTCAAAAGACCAGAAATGGCTAATAAATATGTGAAAAATGCTCCACATCAGGAAAATGCAAATCAAAACCATAATGAGATATCATCTCACCCCAGTTAGAACGGCTATATCAAAATGACAAAAAATAAATGCTGGCAAGAATGCAGAGAAAAGGGACTTATTATACACTGCTGGTGGGAATGTAAATTAGTACAACCATTATGGAAAACGGTGTAGGATTTTCTCAAAAAAAAAAAAATAGAACTACCATATGATCAAGTAATCCCACTACTGGGTGTTTATCAGAAAAAAAAAGGAAATTAGTATATTACATGGATATCTGCACCACCATGTTTATTGCAGCTGTATTCATAATAGCCAAGCTATGGAATCATATTAGGTGTCCCTCAACAGATAAATGAATACATGAAATATTGTATATATACATAATGGAATATTACTGATACAGTTTGGATGTTCATCTGCTCCAAATCTCATATTGAAATGTGATCCTCAAAGTGGAGGTGGGGCCTAGCGAAAGGTGTTTGGGTCATGGAAGTGGATCCCTCACCAATGTCTTGGTGCCATCCATATGGTACTGAGTTCTCACTCTATTATTTCATACAAGAGCTAGTTGTTTAAAAGAACACGGCACCCCTCCATCTCTATCTTGCTCCTTCTCTTGCGGTGTAACATGCCGGCTCCCCTTTCCTTCCTGAGGCCTCACAACAAGCCTTAGGAATACCTAAGCCTGGCCAATTTAAAATGTAAAAAGAGATTTATTTGACTCATGGTTCTGCAGGCTGTACAAGCATGGCACCAGCATCTTCTCAACGTCTGGAGAAGCCTCAGGAAGCTTTTACTCATGGTGGAAGGTGAAGAGGAGCTAGTATACCACATGGTGAGAGAGGGAGCAAGAGAGATGTCAGGTTATTTTAATCAATCAGATCTCATGATTACTAATATACTGAGAACTCACTCACTACCACAGGGAAGACACCAAGCCATTCATGAGGGATCCGTCCCTATGACCCAAACTCCTCCCACTGGGCCCCACCTCTACCATTGGATATCATATTTTAACATGAGAATTGGAAGAAACAAACACGCAAACTACATCAATGGTTGTGAATTTCTTTTTGATTGGGATCTGTTTTTGAAGAATCATTGCGTTCCTTTGGAGATGCCGTATTTCCTTGCTTTTTTGTGTTTCATGTGTCCTTATGTTGATATCTGCACATATGATGTAACAGTCACTTTTTCCCATTTTATGAATTTGCTTTCATAGGGAAAACATTTTCTTAAATATGTATTTGTGATGTCAAGGCACATTGGCTTTGATTATGAGTGCATGCAGTAGTGTAGTCTCTGTATGATTTCTTCAGCTGTCAACAGCATTAATGGTATCTGTGATTTTTTTTTGGTGGCTTAGGGTGAAGTTATTAGAGGAGGCTCTGGGACTGGGATGCCATGTATGTCAGTCTTCAGGCTCTAGTGGTGGTAGCAGTGAGCTGAGCATGCCTGTCTTTGGGCCCCAGGGCAGTGTACTCTAGCAGTGGTGTCAGTGGGTCCAGGCAGGGCCATTCTTGGGCTTCCAGGTGGCTTACTTGGATCGAGATAGTGGCAGTTGTAGGCAGGGTGGGTGGGTGGGTTCTTGAGTCCCTGGGCAGCTGGTATGGTATAGGTGATGGCAGTGACAGTGGCAGGACAACCCTCTATGAGCTAGTTTGTGCATGTTGGTGTTGGTTGTGTTTGTGATTGGCTGGATGGGCGAGTCTTCAGACCCACAGGTGGCATAAGCAGGTATGTGTCAGCTTAGTTGTAGTAGCTCAGTGGATAGGCCCAACTAGGAAGTGTTCAGATACTGATGATGGTGGATGGGGCTGGGTAATCCCCTGGCCCTGGACTGTGTGCTCTGGGTTGGGAGGGCTTGTCCTCTTTGTTATGTACAGGTGCCAGCCATAGTAGATAGGGGCTGGTCTATACCTAGGCCACCAGCAGAATGCTGAGGGGGTAGCAGTGGCCAGGCTGGGGTAGGGCCACCAGCAGGTAGGGAATGTGCATGACTGTCATGCCTCAGCACCTGCTATGGCATCTGTACCACTCATGCCTCAGCTCCAGTGGCAGCGACCTGCTCTTCTCTTGCATCTCATCCCCAACACTATTGGACCTCAGTATAGTGTGCAGTCTGTTGGGGACAGGACTCTAAAAATGGCACTTTTCTGTAGCTGTTTAGGTCTCAGGAAGTGTGTGGGATCCAGTAGGTGCTCCCTCCATAGAGCAGTGCCATTACACAATCTCCTGGCAACTCCTTATGTTAGTTTCAGGGCCTGCAAGCATCTAGGGGCTCTCTCGTGGCTAGGATTACAGGAGTTCATGGTGGAAATCCATTTACATTCAAAATTGTTATTGATAGGTGAGGACTGGGGACTTTCTCTTGGCTCCCAGCTTATCCCAGCCAAGCAGGCTGCCTTGCTTCCTTCTCCTTCCTTATTTTAGATATTTCCTGTTACTTTTTTTTATTGAATTACAATGTTCTCCTTTTGATGACCTATTTGAAGTGTGATTATCTAGTGATATGGTTTAGCTTTGTCCCCAGTAAAATCTCACCTTGAATTGTAATAATCCCCACGTGTGAAGGACAGGGCCAGGTAGAGATAATTTAATCATGGGTGGGGGGGCAGTTTCCCCCATACTGTTCTCCTGGTAGTGAATAAGTCTCATGAGTTCTGATGGTTTTATAAATGGGAGTTTCACTGCACATGCTCTCTTGCCTACCACCATGTAAGACATGGCTTTGCTTCTTATTCGCCTACAGCCATGATCGTGAGGCCTCCCCAGCCATGTGGAACTGTGAGTCTATTTAACTTCTTTCCTTTATAAATTACCCAGTCTCAAGTATGTCTTTATTAGCAGTGTGAGAACACACTAATACATCTAGTTACTGTTTTGATACTTCTTAGTGGAGCAGGTGAGTACAAAATGCCTCTAGTCAGCTATCTTGAAGTCCCTCCTATCTCAAAAATTACTTTAAAAATAAATGAATTATCCAATCAAAAGACACAGGTTGGCTGAACAAATACGAAAAACAAGATCTGGCAATATGCTGCCCACGAGAGACTCACTTTAGCCTTTAGGATACACATAGTCCAAAAGTGAAAGTATGGAAAAAGATATTTCATATAAATGGTAACCAAAAGGAAACAGGGATGATTATAAGAGATAAAATAGACATTCAGTCAAAATCTGTCGTAAGAGAGAAAAAGGTCAGTATATAAAGCAGCCAATGAATTAAGAGAATATAATGATTGTAAATATACATGCACCCAATATTGGAGCTCCTAAATATATAGGCAAATATTGACAGAACTAAAGGCAGAAGTAGATAGCAGTAAAATAGTAGTAGGGTACTTTAATACCAACTATCAACAATGGATAGACTATCCGGACAGTAAAACCAATAAGGAAACAGTGTATTTGAATGATGATACAGACCAAACGGACTGAGTAGACATAAATAGACATTCCATCAAACAACAGAGGAATATACATTCTTCTGAAGTGCACATAGCTAATTCTTCAGGATAGACCATATGGTCATCCATAAAACAAGTCTTAACAAATTTGAGAAGATTTATATCCTTTCAAATGCCTTTTCTGACCACAGCTATAAAACCAGAAATCAATAACAGAAGTAATTTTGGAAATTCACAAATACATGGAAATTAAACAAAATACTCTGGAACAACCAATGGGTCAAAGAAGAAATCAAAAAGGATTTTTGAACAAAGAAAATTTACTGCAGCATAGTAACATGTATGGGACATATCAAAAGCAGTTCTAAGAGGGAATGCCTAAATTAAGAAAGAAGAATATTTCAAATAAAAAAAACCTAACTATGTATCTCAAGGAACTATAAAAAGAAGAACAAACTGAGACCAAACTCAAGAGAAGGAAGGAAATAAAGATTAGAGCAAAGATAAATGAAAAAGAGACTAGAAACCCAACAGAAAAGATAAACAAAACTGAGCTGGGTTTTTTGAAAAGATAAACAAACTTGACAAACCTTTTAGCCAGACTTGAGGAAAAAAGAGGGAGGACTCAAATCAAGTTATAAATGAAAGAGAAGACATATATAACTAATACCACAGCAATACAAAGGATCACAAGGTAATACTGTAAAAAATTATATGCTAACAAATTGGTAAACCTAGAAGCAATGAATAAATTCCTAGAAACATACAATCAACCAAGACTGAATCATGAAGAAAACAAAGTTTTAAGAGACCAATAATGAGTAAAGATATTTAACCAATAATTGAAAATCTTCCAACAAAGAAAAGCCCAGTTATCAGATGGCTTTAAAGGTGAATTCTACCAAGCATCTAAGGAAGAATTAATGCCAATCTTTTTCAAACTCATCCAAAAAATTGAAGAGGGGGAAACACTTCCACACATTTTACAAGGCCAACAGTACTCCATACCAAAGGCAGATAGGAGATTATAGGAAAATTATAGGATAATATCCCTGATGAATATATGTGCAAAAGTTCTCAGCAAAATACCAGCAAAGTGAATTCAACAGCACATTTAAAGGATTATACATCATGACCAAGTAGGATTTATGCCTGGGATGCAAGGATGTTTCAACTTATGCAAGTCAATAAATGGGATACACTACATTAACAGAATGAAGGATAAAAATTATATAATCATGAATAGATGCAGGAAAAGCATTTGACAAGATTCAACATCTTTTCATAATAAAAATTCCCAACAAATTAGGTATAAATGGAAATTTACTCAACATAATAAAGACTATCTATGACAAGCTCACAGCTAACATCATACTCAACAGTGAAAAGCTGAAAGCTCTTTCTCTAAGATCAGGAAGAAGAAAAGGGTGCCCACTTTTATCACTTCTATTCAACATAGTACTGGAAGTCCTAACCAGAGAAATTAGGCAAGAAAAGGAAATATAAGGGATCTAAATAATGAAGAAAACAGTAAAATAATCTCTGTTTATAGCTTTAAATATTTCACCAAAAAATCTGTTAGAACTAATAAATTCAGTAAAGTTTCAGGATACAATGTAAACATACAAAAATTAGTAGCATTTTCTATACACTAACAACAAACATCTGAAAAGAAAATTTAAAAAGCAATATCATTTACAATAGCATCAAAAAGAATAAAATACTTAGCGAATAATTTAATCAAGGAGGTGAAAGATCTATACACTGAAAAGTATGACATTGATGAAAGAAATTGAAGAATACACAGTTAATAAAGAGATATCCCATGTTCCTGGATTGAAGAAATTAATATTGTTAAAATGTCCATAGCACCCAAAGTGATCTACAAATTCAATGCAATCCCTATCAAAACTCCAATGGCATTTTCACAACAGTATAAAAATATCCTAAAATTTGTATGAAATCACTGAACCACAAAATACCTCAAATAGCCAAAGCAATCTTGAGAAAGAAGAACAAAGCTGGGCATATTACATGCCCTAATTTCAAACTGTGTTACAGAGCTATAGTAATCAAAACAGTATAGTACTGGCATGAAAACATATATAGAGACTAATGAAACAGGATTTAGATCCCAGAAATAAACTCGCAGGTATGTGGTCAACTAGTCCCTGGCAAGAGCACCAAGAATACACAATGGGGAAAGGATATTCTTTTCAAAATGTGATTTTAGAGAAATTATATATCTATATGCAAAAGAATGAAATTGGATCCTTGTGCTACACTATAAACAAAAATTAACTCAAAATTGATTAAAGACTTAAATGTAATATCTGAAGCCATAAAACTCCTAGAAAAAAATGTAGGGAAAAAACTTCTTTACATTGGTCTTGACAATTATTTTTGGATATGATACCAAAGCACAGGCAACAAAAGAAAAAATAAATAAATTAGACTACATTAAATGAAAAGCTTCTGCACAGAAAAGGAAACAATCAACAAAATGGAAAGGCAACCTATGAATTGGGAGAAAATATTTATAATCTATATATCAGATAAGGGGTTAATCTCCAAAACACATAAGAAACTCATACAACTCAATAGCAAAACAATTCACAAATAACCATATTTGAAAATGGGCAAAAATTCCAAATAGCTTTTTTCAAAGAAGACATACAAATGCCCAACGGGTACGGGAAAAGGTTCTCAAAATCACTACTCACCATGGAAGTACATGGAAGACGCCGGGAGGCCGCTGCCCCGCGGGCCGACGGACTGCGCCGCGCTCCCCGCGGGCCTCGAGCCGGGCGGACGAGCGGCCGCTCAGACGAGAGGAAGCGGCGAGGCGGCGGCTGAGGGAAGGGGTGGGCGGGGGGCGCACCAGGCCAGGCAAATCACGGCCCGGCAGCAGGGGAGGGGAGCCCCCGGCCGTTCGGCGCTCGCCCGCGTCCGGCCGCGCCAAGGTCCCCGCCGCTGCCGCGCGCGCTGCTCACCATAGCCGCGTCGCCTGCCTCATGCCGCCGCCGCCGGCCTCGCTCCCGGGCTCCCGGGCTCCCGGGCGCGGCGCGAGCGCCGGGCCTCGCGTCTGCTCTGAATTCCTTCTCGGGCAGCGACCGCAAACACGATCTTATTATTGTTCTCGCGCGCGCTCAGCATCCCCCACCCGCCCCGCTTCCCGCTCCCCTCCCCTTCCCTCCCGCGCCGGCCGGTTAATTCCTAGGTACACGGCCGGCTTTCGCGGAGAAACCGAGCGCGCCAGCCCGGCTGCTCGGCTGGCGGGCGGGCGGTGGGCGCGTCCTCCCCCAGCACGGAAGCCCGCGCCGGGCGGGCGGGAGCGCCTACTCTCTTTTCTTGCTTCTTAAGGTAGAAGTTAAATTGGTTTTAGTCCTTTTTCTTTTAAAATATAGGTAGCTAGTTATATATATAATATATATATTATATATAATATCCACCTGATAATATATATCATATATATTTAAAATATATCATATATATATATATTTTTTTGAGATTAGTCTCGCTCTGTCACCAGGCTGGAATGCAGTGGCACGATCTCGGCTCACTGCAACCTCTGCCTCCCAGGTTCAAGCGATTCTCCTGCCTCAGCCTCCAAGTAGCTGAGATTACAGGCGAGCACCACCACATCCAGCTAGTTTTTATATTTTTTAGTAGAGACAGGGTTTCACGATGTTGGCCAGGATGGTCTCGATCTCTTGACCTCGTGATCCGCCTGCCTCGGCCTCCCAAAGTGCTGGGATTACAGGCGTGAGCCACCATGCCCAGCCTGATATATTTTTAAGTATTGATTTAGCAGCATCTTACAAATTTCGTGCTTATTTACTTTAAAATACTCCTTAATTTCCTGTTTATTTTTTCTTTGATCTGTAGTTTTTCAGATGTTGTTACATAGTTTCTAACATTTTGACATTTTCCAGATAAATTATTTATTTCTAGTTTAATTTTATTATGGTAAGAAAACATATTTTTGTATGACTTAAATCTATTTTAAAATTAATGATACTTGTTTAAGGCCCAGAACATATTCAATCATGGTAAATGTTCCATAAGTATTTCACGAGAATGTATGAGAATGTATGTTTTGCTACTATTAGACGCAGTGCTTTATGCTATGTCAAGTTTGTTAAGTTGTCTAAGTCTTCAACTTCTAAATCCTTACCAATGTTTTGCCTACTTGTTAATGAGAGAAAAGTATTGAAATATCTTACTATTATCTGTGGGTTTGTTTTTCCTTCATGTATTTTGAAGCTCTGTTCTTCTAGTAAGGATTTTTAGCATTTCTAAGTGCTTGTGATGAATTATTTCACATTTTATATGACTTAAAAGTCATTAATTTGCCTTCATTTATGGAATATGTCTTAGATGAATACAGAATTTTAAATTAATTCATTTTGTTTCAATACTAAATAATTATTGCTTTATTGTCTTCTTGCTTGCCTTTTTCCTGAAGCAAAATCTGTCATTCTAATTTTTGTTCCTATACACATAATAATTTTTGCCATCTGGCTACTTTCAAGGTTTTCTCTTTGGCATTGGCTTTAAGAATTTAATTATGCTACTGTCTGGTATAGTTTTCTTCACATTTCATGTTCTTGGGATTTGCTGGGCTATTTGGATGTGTGGGTTTGTATTTTTCATAACATATAGAAAAATTTAAGCCATTATCTCTTCAAGTAGTTTACTCTGTACAATGCCTCTACTTTCTTGTGGGGAACTTCAATTTTATATACATTTGGCTTCTTAGTTCTTTTTTCTGCGTTTCATTTTCAATGTTTTATATAGTTGCACGACTTCAGGTTCAGTAATTTTTCTCTACAATGTCTAATTTGCCATTAATTTCTTCCAGTATATTTTTTATCTCTGACATTGTAATTTACATCCCTATAAGTTTAATTTGTGTTTTTTATATATTTCACATTTCTAATTAACTTTTTGAACCTTTAGAATACATTTATAATAATTTTAAATGTCTCTTGATAATTCTAACATCTGTGTCAGGTGTGTGTTGATTGTAATTGATTAATAATTAATTATGTTATAACTAATTATGTTATCATTTCCTACTGCTTTGTATGCCTAGTAAACTTTGATTGAATGCCAGGCATTGTAAATTTTATCTTATTGGGTACCAGATGCTAATATTTTTATGCATTTTCTTCAGTTTCATTCTGGAATGAAGTTAAAATGCTTGGAAATATTTTTATCCTTTTGGGCCTTTAAGTTTTTAAAAGGAGAGATCAGAGCTGTGTTTAGTGCAGAACTAATTCTCCACTACTATTGCTAGTCTTTTCTGAATACTTTATCCATTGCTTTGTGAAATATTAGGTTTTGCTATGTGAGTGGTAGAAAGAGGCACAATTCATGGTCATGTGTGAGAGTCAGGCAGTGTTCCCTCCAATCTCTGATGATTCTTTCCTTAGCCCTAGTTATTTTCCACACAAACGTGACAATAAGTACTGCTGCATACTAAAAGGAGACTCCTCACAGATCTCCAGAGTTCTTTCTCTGTGCAGCAGTCTCTTTCTGGTACTTTGTTCTGTGAACTTTTGCTAACTTGGTCTTCCATATCTTGAGTCCTATCTCCTCAAGTCAGGGCATCTGCTGCACTCCACCTGAGTTTTCCCTCCCTGCTATGGCCTGGAAAAGCTCTAAAAGCCATACGTTGGGCCAATAGTAGGGTTCACCTCATTCGTTTTCTATTCCTCAGAGTTCACTTTCATTTGTTGCCTGATCTTGTTTATCATATTTTTATTTGTGTACCTGTGCTTTCCTTGTATCCTTATAATAGAATATCAGCTCCATGAAGTTCAGGCCTTTGGTTCAGTGTTGAGTATAACAGCAGCTACCATCTTTCTACTATGTTCTAGCACTTATGCTCACTATCACCCTGGGAGGTAAGTTTTATTAGTTGTATTTGCCCTTGAGCAAACATGCTCTGAATGCTAGACAGACTTGCCCTCCAGTGATACAGAGCATCACTGGAGTAGTGTAAGAAGTGACAAAGTTTTTGTTTGACCTAAAGTCACTTAGGGAAGCCCAGTGGGATTTTGTTTTGCCATATACAGTATCATTAGGCAGATTCCTATCAACATGACTGAAGGCTCACTAAGGACAGTCACCACAATTTTGCTCCATTTTTACCTCTGACTCCTAATCCAGTGATCAGAACACAATAAGAAATCAAGAATTACTTGATACAAATCTTTGTTTTTGGGGGGAGTAAGTCCATTTTTAATAAAATTGTATTTATATGAAATGATATGACACTCTTTTATTGGGTTGAGAATTATCCAGTAGGGAAGAAAGTTAGGATCTAGAAGTCTAATAGTTGGAACAAGAGCCACCAGGAGTCGATGATGTATGTTATAACTTGGTGGTTGGTACGAGGGATTTTCTTGTATTATTCTGTCTAATTCTTTGTATTTTTGACATATGCCATTGAAATAAATAAAACTGATGTTATGTAATGGGATTCATTCCATAATGATATTCTTCAATAACTCTCCCACACATCATTTTGGATTTATTTTTCTCTAAGTGTCTAAACAAAAGTTTAATTAATTCAATAATTAAAGATAAGTGGATTTGCTGTCATTTTGTGAATGAAGAATTTATCTATGTTGCAATAAAGTCATTTCAATTACCAAAGTTATCTGCCTGCCACATTTTTTGGAAGCACTTATTTTGAAGGAAAAGGCTTTGAAATTTTAGAACTTTTGTTTGAATCACACGTGCACCTATTGCTATGTGACATTCTATATTCTAAAAATCATAACTCATACATTCTTGAGAAAATTAAATGAGATAAAGCATTAAAGCACCAAGCATAGTACTAAAATATCAAAAGGACTCAATTAGTATTATTATGATGGTGTTGTTTTTAGAGCCAAAATTCAAATGTAGCCATTGTCATGACTGGACACAACACTAGTGTTTAGAAAGCCATTTCACATATACATATCTAACTCAGCATATTATCTTCATTTCATTAGCGGAAAAGTATGTTTCAGACAGTTCTGATAGCAAGGATATTAGGTAGAACAGAGTGCAAGGTGAAAAAGAACACAAGTGTCTGGTTTCTAGTCCACTGTACTTTTCTTCTTTGATCAGGAAATATCTGCCATTTTATCCCCTTTGCCCCCAGGCTTGTTATCGTACCCAATGACAAAAGCTAATACCTTAGGAATCATCGAGACTAATACCTCTTTCTTCCACTTCCTAATTTATGTTTCAATTTCTTTATTCCGGCATATTTTCTTTCCACATTTCCCACCACAGCCCACACCACCTCATTATCCATTGTCTTTCTAGACATAATCTGTTCATTTTATGCATGCCATGTACCAGGCACTGTACTCAGAGCTGGGGATACAATGGTGAAGGAAACATACTCCTTGACCTTTGGCAGGTCTGGGACTAATGGGTGATTCAGACAAAGAACTGCTTGTTTACAACACAGGAAGACTAGGGTTGTGGTAGAGAAAGTACAGAGTGCCATGAGAGCTTTGAATCTCATGTAATTAATAATCCTATCTGGGTCTGTTTCCTTGAGCAGGAAAACGGGTTGTCCCTTCCTATATGTGTGTCTTTTGCAACAAGAGAACCCTTCCCAGAAATGCTCTGTTCCCAAATTCCATTTACAGATAATATTTTATTTTCTGAGCCTGAATGAAATCTTGGTTATATTTGGGACATTAAAACAGAGCCTTCTCCACATTCAATCCAGTGACATTCCAAGTAAAAAAAAAAAAGTTGTGCTTTTTCATTCAGCTTTACTTGTGGTAGATGAAAAGAAAATTGATGTTGACAAAGTTTTTCCATCTGCTATTACTGCTATTACCTTCATCCTAACAGCTGAGTTGTACAACTGTGATGGTGTCTCTCTTTACACCAATATATCAGAGGCTCTATGGAAACTGGACTGAGTGAAACAGACATAGACCCAGAAATCATGGGGCTCACAAGATACTATAACAAACTGTGATGAGTGCTTTCTGATATGGGGAATACAGGATGCTATGACCATTAGTGCAGGAATCTATTCGAGTTTATGAGAATTTATGCCTTTTCTGTGTTTTCCATATTGGAAACACAACCAAGATTTTGAACTCATTTATTAGGTGTTTTATGCTAATATAAATTATAATATTAGGGTGTAAATCATCGAATACATTATTCACAGATATGCTGTGGCAAGTGGCACTAGCAGTGGAGAAATGGATATTTTAGGAAGTAGAATATTCATAGACAGTTTTATTGAATCTGTTGGAAAATCCAAATGGTATGGCTTAGGCTTCTTCAGAATTTCTAGAAGAATTCCTGCAGTTAGCTGGCGCAGATTTCTGTCTCAAAAGTGTCCAGAACGTGAGCCTCTTGCATCAGGAATATAGCTCATTTAGGATGCTGTCCTTTGCAATAAGAGTTCCATTTAGCACTTTCAGGCGAAATAGTATCAAGTACCAAAAAAGAGGCTGCCTCTGCTTGTGAGCCTCTTTATAAATATGAACAAACATTTTCTAAAAACTCATTAACCCCAAATTCCATTTTCAGTTACCATTTCTGAACCTGCATAATACTTTGGTCAACTTGGGATGTTAGAAATTATCCTCCATCACGTTTCACCTAGGAAAAACATCAGATTCCAAAAATGTCACTGAAATTGGCAGAGTAATGACCTCTGAAAAAATGTCTCCTTTATAAAAGCAATGAGAACACCAACAAAAAGTATCATAATTAGCATTTTCAGAATGTTGGAATAAACCAAAAGCTTGCAGCAATCTGGAGAGTATTTATTCAGGAAAAATAACAGAATCTCAATAATAGTACATTTTGTGGTGTTTTAATATGCCCTATTCCCAATATTTCCACATTATATAATTTTAAAGGTGCAGTTTTCAACAAAAAATTATAAGACATGTGAAGAAACATGAAAGTATCACCGATACACAGGAAAAAAGGCAGCCAATAGTGACTATCCCTGAAGCCCAGACGTTGGTCTCATTAGACAGGCACTCTAAATAAGCTATTATAAATATTTTCAAATGAGTAAAGGAAACCATGTCTGTAAAAACCAAAGGAAAGTATAGGAATGATTTATTACCAAATAATCATTATCAATAAAGATATGGAAATTATATTTTAAAATAGCAAATATAAATTCTGAAGTTGAAAATTACAGTAACTAAAATTTAAAAATTTACTAGAGAAGTACAACAGCAGATTTGGGCAGGAAGAAGAATCAGCAAACTTGAAATTATCCAGTCCAAGAAACAGAAAGAAAAAAAATCCAGAATGAGAAAAAAATGACCAGAACCTTCTACACTATCCAGCACATCAACATAAGCTTAATGGAAAAATCATAGCAGAGAAACACAGGGACAGAAACAACGTTTGAAGAAAAAATTGCCAAAAACTTCCCAAATTTGATGAAAGAAATCAACCTACACATCTATGAAGCTCAAAAACCTCCAAGTAGGATCAATCAAAGGTATCTATTAGTCACATCATAATGAAACTGTTGAAAGTCAAAGACAAAAACAGACTCTTGAAAGCAGCAATAGAGTAGTGACACATCAGGTACAAGGAATCCTCAATAAAAATACTAGCTGATTTCTTACCACAAACCATGGAGAATAGACTTTTAATATGTCATAACATATGTCACTTTTAATGACATATTAAAAGTTCTGAAAGGAAAATAATATCAAACAAGAATCCTATAGCCAGCAAAACTATCCTTGAAAAATAAAGGAGAAATTAAGACACTCTCATATAAAGAAAAATGGGAAGAAATGTTGCTAACAAACTTAACCTACAAGAATAATAAAAGAAATTTATGTAGTATAGTATGAAACACAGTATAAATATTTTTTATTATAATTCTCTTTTCTCCTAATTTGAAAGACAACTGCATAGAGCAATAATTATAAATCTGTGTTGATCAGCATACAGTTTGTTTAGATGTAATTTGAATAATAACAGACCAAAGGAGGGTGAAGAGAATGGAGCAATATAGAAACAATGTCCTTGTAAACCATTGTAATTTTATTGATATTAACAAACTACAATGCTATAAATTTTTAAGTTGTTAATTTTAATTACCAGAGCAATTACTAAGAAATTAAGTTTTAAAATATAGTAAAACAAATGACAAGTGAATTTAAATGGTAAGTTAGGAAATAACACTAAAGAAGGCAGTAATGGAGGAATAAAGGGAAATAAAAACATAAGATATTAAAAAATGGCAAAAGAAGCAGACATAAATTTTACCTTATCAGAAATTACATGCAATATAAATGAATTAAGCACTCCAATTTACAGGCAGAGCTGGCAGAATGACTTAAAAAATATTTTCCAATTATATTCCATCTACAAGAGACACAGTTTATTCTGCCAAATTCGTATCAAATTTCAGCTGGGATTTTGCAGAGACTGAAAAGGTGATTCTAAAATCCCTATGGATATTTAAGGGAACTTGAATACCAAAAAGGATCTTAAACATAAAGAACAAACTTGATATTAAAGAAAGCCTAAAGAGGTTGTGTCTCTTCAAGTTCTTCAAAGACAAAAAGAAGTGGATACTATAAGGATAGAAAAAGATATACCATTCCAATAGTAGCCAAAGGGAACTGGAGTGACGATGCTAATAAAAGATAAAACCGACTTTAAAACAAAAATGTTACTAACAACAATGAAAAACATTTTTATAAAGTTAAAATTATCAATTTATCAAGAAGCTATAACAATTATAAGCATATGAGCATCCTACAGCAAAGCCCCGGAATACATGAAGAAAAACTGACAGAATTTAAGAGATAGACAGTTTAAAAATAATAGTGAATACTTCAATACTCTACTTTCAATAATGAATAGAACAACTAGATGGAAGATCAACAAGGAAATAGAAGATATGAATAACACTAAAAAAAAAACTAGATCTAACAGACGTCTATGAAATACTCTACTCAAAAACAGAAGAAGGCCGGGCGCGGTGGCTCACGCCTGTAATCCCAGCACTTTGGGAGGCCGAGGCGGGTGGATCACGAGGTCAGGAGATCGAGATCACGGTGAAACCCCGTCTCTACCAAAAATACAAAAAATTAGCTAGGCGCGGTGGTGGGCGCCTGTAGTCCCAGCTACTCGGGAGGCTGAGGCAGGAGAATGGCGTGAACCCGGGAGGCGAAGCTTGCAGTGAGCCGAGATCGCGCCACTGCACTCCAGCCAGGGCGACAGCGAGACTCCGTCTCAAAAAAAAAAAAAAAAAAAAGAATGATTTAGATAGTCACTAAGAGTTTACTCTTCTAAGAGATTACAACACCAAATGGCCAGCAAGCCCTTTTTGTTAGAC
>NW_026653090.1:0-16916 GCF_009828535.3 Hylobates moloch
CATGGAGGCATAACAGTCAGGGGGAGTGGAAGAGGTACAGGGAGTCACTCAGTTTGGCAAGGGCAGTGGTCCTTCCTCTGGCTGCATGAGATAATCACTTGGGAGCTTTGGAAAAAATAGCAATACCAGGGGATCTCACCATTCAGAGATCCTGATTCAGTTGTTTATATGGGGCTTGAAAAATCAGTATCTTTTTTCACGTAAGTCAATTTTGCATTCAATGTTGAGAATCACTGGACTAGAATCTAAGGGGAGAAATAAGAATGGAAAGGTGGCTTGAGCACAGCTCCTGGAGGGACAGTGAGAATTCAGACTTTATTTGTATATGCTGTCATCACAATGATGATATAGGGACATTCATGTGACAAGAGATTCATGTAACACTAAAAATACTAAAATATTTGTGTTTCAAAGCATTTTTCCACCCTAAGTCAGAAAAATTATTCTCTTCTAACACAAAAGGTCTCCATTCCTAGACAGAATGGGCAGTCCAAATGAAGTGCCCATCATTTGGGACCCTTTGTTTCCTGTTAATAGAACCCCACAGAGTACCAGAGGCTTTCTCCACCTTGGTCACCAGGTCACAACAACATGACTCCGACTCCTACTCATTTCTACTCTGCCCTCCTATTCATTTGATTCCGTTATCAGGCTAGCTTCTTGGCTCAGAAAACCCTGTCTTTTCAACATGGCTGAAACCTAGGAAGTCAACGAGTTCCCTCCACATGGCAATGTGGAAGAAAAGTATAGCATGTTCTATGAATGCTGTCAGAATGCTGATAATTTAAAAAGCTGGCTCTCCATAATCCTTGTCAGTGATTCAAGAGAGTATTCACCCAGCCTCAAAAAGCCATTCTGAGACAGGGATGTGTTTTCTTTCTTCAACTTCTAGGCCTGGCATTACATACTTGAGTTGAGTGACTGTTGACAGGGTGGGTTTCCTCTCATGCTAGTATTAACAGCACACACAGCTATGACTTGTTATCATTTTAGACTTTATAAGTACTTTCCCATACAGCACCTCATTTAATACTCATAGCCCTTTGTAGGCAAAATAATAATAATGATGGGAATAATAATAGTGAAAATGGTAAGATGACCAGATCAAAATCTACATCTGGTTTCAAATACTGTGCCCTCTCTGCCATGCCATACTTACATCATAGAATTGCGAGCATCTCTGTCTCACAGTTGAGAAAGCTCTCCCTGCGCAGTGACGTGCGGTGTCTACATGAAACACAGTCAGGAATCACGTTCTGAATTTCTAAATCCATTGTATAAACTGCTGAATCACACTTTTTTCAGTCAAGCTAGACTCTTAGGAAAATTCCCTTAAATAATGAGTTTGAACCCCAAGTAATGATGGTCACTTTGTTTTTTTAATTAGAGAAATTAGCAAGATAGCTTGGATCTCATCTACAATTAATGTGGTTCCCTCTTAGTTACTTTGTAGGTATGTGTGGTGATGGAGCCAATGACTGTGGGGTAAGTAGCTACCAGTTTGTGTGGCCATAATCTCACATTCGATTACACTTAAGCCCTTTAGAGTAGCTGCCAGTGTGTGTAGTCATAATCTCACATTCATGTATCCTCAAGCCCTTTAGAGGTATACTCCTGGCATGTATACCATTTACATTCCTCTTGATGGATAAACTGTTGCATTGGGAGGCTTTTGACCAAAGTCACACATTGATTCAATGGTTAGTTTAGGCTACATGGGGTAGAATTTGGTTCTGGAGTTCTCATTTCTTTGGCCAGGTATCCTAATGCCACCTTTTTCTTATGTTCCAGGCAGGGTTAAGTCTCTTGGTTAGAGTTTGGGCACAAACCACCTGTGGCCAGCTTAACTGGCCTTTTCTTATGAGGCTTTAGTAGAGATGTACATGAGTCTATGTGAGGAGTAAGCTGATTCTTTGCTTTCAGGCTCTGAAAATGGCTCATGTGGGCATCTCATTATCAGAGCAGGAGGCATCTGTGGCCTCACCTTTCACTTCCAAAACTCCAAACATTGAGTGCGTACCTCACCTTATCAGGTAAGTAGGCACTTCCTCAAACCTCATTTTCTCTGTCTTGACTTCTGGTGCAAATCACATTGTTCTGCCTGGGAAAGACTAGGGAAACTTGGTGTCCCTGGGTGTGGAGGGCGCTTTGTGGAAGAATGCTGTCGAGCATTCTACTTCCAGATGGATTTTCCAGAAGTTAAAAATAACACTGGGAGAGCAGTGGCATTTCCAGTGAATTCACTGATTACATTATTCTTAGAAGATTGGAATCTGGAACTTGTCATTGCTTTGAAAGTGTCAGTCATCCTCATTTTTCAGATGTATCTATCTCCTTTTCAATTTTTATTTGAGAAATAAAGTTTTCAAAATCTTTGGCCAGGCGCGGTGGCTCACGCCTGTAATCCCAGCACTTTGGGAGGCTGAGGTGGGCAGATCACAAGGTCAGGAGATCGAGACCATCCTGGCTAACATGGTGAAATCCCATTTCTACTAAAAATACAAAAAAATTAGCTGGGCATGGTGGCAGGCGCCTACAGTCCCAGCTACTTGGGAGGCTGAGGCAGGAGAATGGCGTGAACCTGGGAGGCGGAGCTTACAGTGAGCCAAGATCGTGCCACTGCACTCCAGCCTAGGCAACAAAGCAAATCTCTGTCTCAAAAAAAAAAAAAAAGACTTTATTGGCTTTTGCTGCTCTCACTAAAATTTGCTTTGATGCCCCCCACCACCCTGCCGAAAATGTACTTCTGCTCCATTATATTTGAATGATAGAGATAGTGAGCATGGTGGCTGCTCTTGGTTATTGTAACTGACATGTGTTTCTAGTTTAAAAATGCTATAATGCCTACTATCTCACACTTCAAAACAGCCTGGAGATGCAGGAATGGCTATTTTTTTTTTAACAAACAAAAAAATTGAAGTTCAGAAAATTTAATTGATGTGCCCAAGCTCATACAACCATATGAGGTTAGAGATTGTTTTAGAATTAATTTTATTCAAATGTATTTTATCTACAGATATACTATTTCCACCACATGAAAATAGTAATTTGGCTAGGTCCTCCCAATTTTTTATTTATTCATTCATTTGACAAATATTTAGTGAGTAGGCATTTAGTGCCAGAAACTAAGGGAGATAAGGACGATACCTACTGATTTTGATAGGTGCTGTCCAGGAAGTAAAAAGGGCAAAAGGGAATAAGATGGCTATATAGGTGGAAGCAGCTGCTTCAGATGGGGTGGTGTGAGAAAACCTCTCTAAGGAGAAACTACCTCTGGGCAGAGGAAATGTCACGGCAAAACTCTGATACAGAAAAAAACCTGGTGTGAGGATCAGGTTTTAACACCCCAGGACATCATAATGGGCATGAGTTTAAACTTAAAGAAGTATGATCTAGGCTGGGTGCGGTGACTCATGGCTGTAATCCCAGCACTTTGGGAGGCCGAGGTGAGTGGATCACTGAGGTCTAGCAGTGACGCCAGCGTCTGGGAAGATGCCCATTGCCAGGCAGACCGTGGTCTAGCGGTAGCAAAAGGTGTCAAGGAACAACACCCGCTATTTAGCAGACCGGGAAAGGGAGTCTCCTTTTCCCCGGGGGAGTTTAGAGAAGACTCTGCTCCTCCACCTCTTGTGGAGGGTCTGACACCAGTCAGGCTTTCCCGCAGTTATCCGGAGGCCTAACCGTCTCCCTGTGATGCTTTGCTTCAGTGGTCTTGCTCCTAGTCTGCCTTCATGTTCCATCCTGTACACCTGGCTCTGCCTTCTAGATAGCAGTAGTAAATTAGTGAAAGTACTAATAGTCTCTGATATGTAGAAATAATGGTGTAAGCTGTCTTTCTCTTTGTCTTCTCTCTCTCTGCCTCGGCTGCCAGGCAGGGAAGGGCCCCCTGTCCAGTGGACATGTGACCCACGTGACCTTACCTATCATTGGAGAAGACTCACATTCTTTACCCTGCCCCTTTTGCTTTGTATACAATAAATAACAGCGCAGCCAGACATTCGGGGCCACTACCGGTCTCTGCGTCTTGGTGGTAGTGGTCCCCCGGGCCCAGCTGCCTTTTCTTTTATCTCTTTGTCTTGTGTCTTTATTTCTACACTCTCTCGTCGCCGCACACAGGGAGAGAACCACCGACCCTGTGGGGCTGGTCCCTACAGGGGGACCCCACCCCAGATCTTCCGATTCAGTCCTGGGGGGACCCTACCCCAGATCTTCCGATTCAGTCCTGGGGGGACCCTACCCCAGATCTTCCGATTCAGTCCTGGTTCGGCCTGAGAATCTGCATTTCTAACATGTCCAGGGACCACAGCTTGAAAACCTCCATGGCAGACATGTAATGGGATGACGTGGTCCAATAAATGAAGGAAAAATAACAGGTGGCAACCTCAGGCAGCTTCATCCCAACCAGTAAGAAAGTAAATCCTTTCGTAAACTAAGAGGAAGTATTAATATGGGCATTTGAGCAAACATTTAAGTGTTAGGACAAAGAATTAAAAACTAGCACAGGCACCCCTGAAGCATGATAGGATGGCAACAGAAGGGCTGATTTAGTTTCCAAGAAATAACTGAGAGGCAGTGTTGTGTGTGTGTCTACTGCTTAGGAACCCAAAACAAACCTTCAGACCATTTTCATGAGTACTGAGACCAAGAAAACCACTGGGCAGTGGGTGGTCTGGAAATGTAAATGTTGATGGAACTCTACTAATGAGTCATGGACCGATGTTTCCTAATGCAAATGTTTTTGTAAACGTGGGTTTCAAGGTTTCAAAGTGAACCCATGTGTTAGGAGAAAGGACACACCAAAGAAGTAAAATAATTGGGTCAATATAAAAAGAAAGTAGAATATTGCCCAGAGAGAAGATGTGAATAATTCCTAACACGGATGAAAGGCACCAAAAAGGTGAGCTGTGAGTAAGATATTTAGACCCACGCCATCCCGTGCAGTAGATAGTGGCCGCTGTGCGTAAGATATTCAGGCCTGTGCCGTCCCCCGCAGTAGACACAGTGGCTGCTGTGTCTAAGACATTCAGGCCCGTGCCGTCCCGTGCAGTAGACACACTGGCCGCTGTGTGTAAGATACTCAGGCCCGCGCCATCCCCTGCAGTAGACAGTGGCCTCTGTGTGTAAGATATTCAGGCCCGCGCCATCCCCTCAGTAGACAGTGGCCGCTGTGTCTAAGATATTCAGGCCCGTGCTGTCCCGTGCAGTAGACACAGTGGCCGCTGTGAGTAAGACGTTCAGGCCTGCGCCGTCCCCTGCAGTAGACACAGTGGCCGCTGTGTGTAAGATGTTCAGGCCTGCGCCGTCCCGTGCAGTAGACACAGTGGCAAGTAGCCTCTGCACTGGACAGTGCAGCTACGGAACAATGCTATCACTAGAAAGTTCCATCAGCCAGCACTGATGCAGACCTTTGCAAATGCCCCCTCACACTGAATAGCACGTAGTTGATAGATTGTCCACTATTCAGTGAAAAGCCTGTGTTAAAAGTGGTATTTGGTAGAAAAGCAAAAAAGGGGGAAAAAATTAAAAGTGGTAAGTCATTGTCTTCCTTACTGAATTCTGGCAGAAGAATGTTGGAAGGAAGACCAGAGCCACCGGAGAAAGTATCATTGTCCCAAGACAGGAGGGGGTGCCAGGCATGGTTGGCTCTGTCCCTCGAATTCTGTGGCCAGAATCTGGAAAAAGGAAAAGTGACTGGAAAAAGGAAAAGTGACTGGAAAAGTGACTTGTGTGCAAATGTCGTGATGCAGCCGTCAGTCATCCTGAGAAAATAAGTGAACAAAGTGGCTTCGGACGGATGCTGTTGGATACCTGTACAGATACAATGTGCGTATGCTTGTTCACACAAAGGACAGGATGGTTATCTGTTCATTTAACAAATACTGGTTCATTTAACAAATACTTGTCGAGGGCCTATATGTGCCAAAGACATCAGATGCACAAGAGGGTGCACTGTGGAAAGCCTCAGGAACACAAGTGCCCAGAAACGTTTAGAAAAATTCTAAGGAAAACAGAAAAGGCATTTTCAAATTAGCTCAGAGAAACGAGACCAAAGGAAAGACCGACCCAGTATTTGGATACATTATGTGATTAACCTTAACACAGGGAGGGAAGTGTTATCTTTCAGTTAATTTCTCAACTTCTGGAAAGCTTAGAACAGACCTGGCTAGGAGGAAATTGAATCCGAGGTAGGTGAGGACATAGTGGTGCCTCGATGCTTCCAGTGATTGGGTCAGCAGAACCAGGGGTGGGAGATGATCTCTCTTTTTGTTGGCAGATGGTGGTCTCAGCTGTAGCTTTGTCCCCTGGTGACGGGACTCAGGCAGCACCCCCCCATCAATGGCAATACCCCCACCTCTGAGAATGTAGAGAGGACTTGTGAAGACAGTGTTGTCCCAAGCAGCACAGCCCAGGTGCTGACAGGATTCAGAGCCAGACGTTTCTTAGAGGTCAGGGTTGCAGAAGAAGCAGGGACTGCAGCTTCATGGTTTGTGTATGTAACAGGCCAGTATCTCTTGTTCCAGACTCATCCATTTGTACATTCATATGAGTATGTATACAGGGTGTTTTTTCTTTTTCTTTTTCTTTTTTTTTTTTTTTTGAGACGGAGTCTCGCTCTGTTGCCCAGGCTGGAGTGCCTGGTGTGATCTCGGCTCACTGCAAGCTCCGCCTTCCGGGTTCACACCATTCTCCTGCCTCAGCCTCCCCAGTAGCTGGGATTACAGGCATCTGCCACCACGCCCAGCTAATTTTTTGGATTTTTAGTAGAGACGGGGTTTCACCACGTTAGCCAGGATGGTCTCAATCCGCCCACCTCGGCATCCCAAAGTGCTGGAATTACAGGCGTGAGCCACCGCGCCCAGCCAGGGTGTTTTTTCTTTAAACCTTAATTTCATAGTAATTAACCTCCCTTTCAAGAGTCAGCCTTGCTGCCACTGAGATGACATAGAAAAAGCACAAAAGGATCTGGGCTTGAATCTCCTCTTACTGCCTGCTTGGCTTTAGGCAAGTTACCTTCTCTGAACTCTAGTTTTCTCTTCAGTAAAATGTGGATGTGGTGCCTTGGCATGGGGAGGATTAAACAAAGTCACATATTTAAATATTATAAGGGTGGATTATATTTAAATATTAAAAGGGTGGATTCTAGCTGGTTGCATTCATTAAGTGCGTCCTCTCTTGAATGAAGGCATTTTCTACCCCTAGAACTAAAGGGAAAGCATCACGGAGCACTCCTGGGTGCCATGGGTGATGATGGCTGTGGTACTCCAGGTTGGAGACTCGGTCAACAGTTGGTAGAGCCCAACTAACTGTTGGGAGTGGAGGCTGAGGCCTGCTGCAGTCACTGAGATGCTCCCCCTTTTTTAAAATTTTAAAATAGCCCAAGCTAGTCTTGAGGTTCTGGCCTCAAGCGATCCTCCCACCTCAGCCTCCCAAAGTACTGGGATCATAGACATGAGCCACTGCGTCCAGCACTGAGCTGTTTCTTGCTGAAGTTTCCCTGTAAGAAGAACTTCCAAATTGTGTCACAAAATCATAGTTGTTAGTATTTTCAGAGTTCTGGAGAACAAAACAGGAGCCAGTGATGGGAGGGAGAATAAAGATGGACTTCAGAAACTACAGATCAAAGAGCTGTGGAAGATTCTAGAAAGGATTCTTCAACAAGTGATACGAATACTTTGTCAATGAAAAGACTGAAACTCTGTGAAATACTTGAAGAGATTTATTCTGAGCCAAATAGAGTGGCCACGCCCATGACACAGACCTCAGGAGGTGGCTGGGGTGCAACTTGGTTTTACGCATTTTAGAGGGTCATGAGCATCAATCAAATCTATTTAAGATATATATTGGTTCAGTCCAGAAAGGCAGGACAACTCGAAGTGGGGGCTTCTGGGTTATAGGTAGATTTTAAAATGTTCTGATTGGCAATTAGTTGAGAGTTATTACCAATAGAAAGGAATGTCTGAGTTATAAGAGGCTGTGGAGACCAAAGTTTTATCAGCAGATGAAGCCTTGGGGTAGCAGGGTTCAGAGAGAATAGATGGTGTTTCTCATTAGACTTAAGGTCTGTGTTAGCGTTCCCTGAATTCCAAAAGGGAGGAGGTCATAGTCAGCCATGTCCCACCCGCCCCCACTTCATGTCGTGGCCTGAATGGTTTTCAGGTTAATTTGGAATGCCCTGGCCCACAGAAGGGGTCCATTCAGATGGGGTGGGGCCTTAGAATTTTATTTTTGGTTTACAACTTTATGAAGAGAACACTAGAAACCACTTGAATTCACTACATCATGAAAAAAAATCCACATTGTAGAAAAGGTTTGTAGATTAACACATTAGGTGAATGCCAAAGCTACAGAATATCTAAATTTCTTTGAGGAATTTGAAAACTCTCAGGTATATGCCTTGTGGGCAACAGAGACAGAAAAATGGGACAGAGGATGAGATAGTTTGGAGAATGGATAGCTGATCAGATCTGTAGCTGTGCCCAGGGTGCTGAATAATGGATTTGCGTCCACAGGGAAGAAAGTCTCAGGTGCCACTGATAAAAGACCACGTCCTTGGCTCTGGGTCCATTCAACATCTTGGTAGGCAACTGGATGAAAATTCAGAGACAACCCTAGGAACTATGAGGATGAAAAAATTTAGCATTCATGGAACGAGGCACTGAAGAACCTGAAAAGCTGGAATAACCCCGTGAAATAATGAGAATAATTGTAGTATCCTGAACCGGGGCACAGGACACAGGACTGGGGTGGAAGGCGGCACCAGACTACGAGCGCGGGACAGACCCAGGGATCACAGTGGCCCAAAGCTGGGCACTTCCCAATTCCGGGGATTTGTGCTACAGGCACTCCAGGCTCCACCGTAGAACTGTGTCCAGCACGAAGGCAGTGCTGTCTCGGGAGAGGCAGGGTTGCACCACCACCGGGGCGGGAAGGGGCCGGGCAGGGAGGCGCCCAGTGTTTCCAGCTGCACGGGTCGGGGGCGGCGCTGATGCAGAGCGCGGGGGCGCAGGTTAAACCTAAGGAGGGAAGCCTTTGGGGGCGGAACAGACAACCGAGAACGCTGAACACTGCCCCTCCCACCCGAATTGTGTTTCGCCTTTTTTTTTTTTTTTTTTTGAGGCGGAGTTTAGCTCTTGTTGCCCTGGCCTGGAGTGCAATGGCCCGATCTCGGCTCACTGCAACCTCCGCCTCCCGGGTTCAAGCAATTCTCCTGCCTCAGCCTCCCGAGTAGCTGGGATTACAGGCGTGCACCATCACGCCCGGCTAATTTTGTATTTGTAGTAGATACGGGGTTTCTCCAAATTGCCCAGGCTGGTCTCGAACTCCCGACTTCAGGTGATCCACCGGCCTCGGCCTCCCAAAGTGCTGGGATTACAGGCGTGAGCCACCGCGCCCGGCCTGCTTTTGCTTTCTTTTTTTTTTCTTTTGGCAGAGTCTCGCTGTCCACCCCTGTAGTGCAGTGAGCTCGGCTCCCTGCGGCCTCGACCTCCCGGGCTCAGGCGATCCTCCCGCCTCAGTCCACGGAGTAGATGGTACCACAGGAGCCCGCCACCACGCCCGACTACTTTTTGTAATTTTTGTAGGGATGGGGTCTAGCCATGCTGCCCAAGCTGGTCCGAACTGCTGGGCTCAAGAGCTCCGCCCGCCTCCGCCTCCCAAAGCGCAGGGATCACAGGTGTGAGCTACTGCGCCCCGCCCAGAGTTTCCGACTGTTAGCGAATCACATTCACGTCAAAACTTTTTATGCAAGAACTGAAAGGCAAACTAAGTCCCTGCTCCATCACTTCCTGTCCCAGGTCGCCGCGCCGGACATTTTCCCCAAGCGCCTTCCTGGCACAGCGCGCAAGCGGCCTGGGCCGAAGCTCTCGCATCCTCCAGGCGCAGCGACCCCGCCCGCCCCGCAGGCGCCAGGACGTTGCCTGGCAACTTAGCTGCGAGGGGATTGGCCGCGCGGGACCCCGTGACCATCCCGGGGAACACGCATTTCCTGCGGCCCCGGAAGTGGCGCTAATGCCAGGCCCTGCCCACGGCAGAGGCGGAAGCGTAGTCGCCCTGAGAGGTCTCCAGTCGCTGCAGGCGCCTCAGCCCAGCCGCGCGCCTTGGCCTATGGCCGCCTACTCCTACCGCCCCGGCCCCGGGGCCGGCCCTGGGCCTGCTGCGGGCGCGGCGCTGCCGGACCAGAGCTTCCTGTGGAACGTCTTCCAGAGGTGCGGCCTGGCACCGCCCGGGCACCTCCCACCTCCGCCGCGGCCGCCCCCGACCCCTGTCCCGACTCCCGCGGCCGCCCCCGACCCCTGTCGGGTCCCCCGCGGCCTCCCCCGTCCCCTGCCGCCGCCCCCCGACCCCTGCCCCGACCGACGGACACGGTCGCCCCGTCCCCTGCTGGGTCCCCCGCGGTCTCCCTCGTCCCCTGCCCGATCTCCTGTGGCCGCCCCTGCCTCCTGCCCGGTCCCTGTCCTGTGCGTCGGGCCCTTTCCAAGGTGCAGAGTGCGCCACTGCAGACCCGAGGTCGCGGCCACCGGCTCCTGGGCGAGGCCCTTTTTCTCGCCTCAAGAGCCGTCAGGGGGAGGGTCTCCAGGGTGCTTGTTTGGGGAAAGCGGAAACTGACTGCCTGGGCCGCTGTTAAAATGTCAGCAGCCAAGGAAGAAGCAGCGACCTGGCGTCTGGTCGGGCCAGGTGACCTTTATGGCGGCACCTTCTGTCCCTGGTCGCTTTTCCCCTGAGTGAATGACCGAAACTGTAGTAACTCGTGGCCAGGGAATGGCTTAGTTATCTGAGGGAATCTTTTCTTGTTTGTGAAAAAGGGAAACTGGTGCAAATGGGAATTCAGACAGGCCAGGAGAGGAAGGAAGGGAAGGATTGAGGTGGGAAAAGAGAGAAAGATGATTGGCCTCTTAGGGGAAGACCACACTTAGACGTCGGCTCCTGGGGCACTTCCTTGATTCCCCTGCACTCCTCAGCGGGGTGGGAGAGGCGGAGGTTCCAGGAGGGAGCCTTCCAGAGTCGGTGCAGGGTTGACAGGAGACGTTTGTTTTGCTTTTCCTGAACTTTCGATCGCCAGCTTATTTGGTCTTCTTGATGTTGTAGGGTTGATAAAGACAGGAGTGGAGTGATATCGGACACCGAGCTTCAGCAAGCTCTCTCCAACGGTGAGTGGGCCAGTGGGACCTGGGTCTCCGGACCAAGAAGCCGCGAGCCTGCCCTGCTCACAGTGGATAACTTTCTTTCTGAAGTTGATTTTCCAAGGACAAAGGAATCATTAAGACAAATTGTTATTACTGCTTCATGGTGGAGATGCTTCTGGTTTATTTTGTGGCTACCGCTGTTACTGCTTGGAGTGCCTCACTGAGCCAGCTAACAACTGCGTGCCTGAGCACAGAGAAAGGCTTCTTGAGAAATGAAAACTAGGTTGTAGGTTTAGGACGGGAATAGGAAGGTTAGCTCTGTTCAGCCGAAAGCCTTTTGGTAAGTTGGAGGTCCTTGAATTTCCTCGGTGACCACATCTTTGTGACTTCTCTGAATAGACCTTCGAGGGCACTGGGGGGTGATTGTTGGAGGGCTTGGGGAGCTCAGGCAGCACTTGTGTGGGAACGTGGCTGTTAAGGAACTGCAGAAACTGGGACTGGATTTCTGGGGAAAGGATTGGGGGTGTTGGGCGCTGGCAGGGGAGTTATGGGGAGGTGTTCTTATCAGTGTGCGAATACAGGACGTTCAGGCAGCGGGAAATCCGGGTCCTTGCGTGTTGTGAGCTCCCTGGAGTTACGTTCTTGCCAGTTTCAGCTCAATTGATCCCCCTCCCCTGCACTATCATTGGACACATTTTACTTCATTGAACACGGGACTGCTGCTTTTTCTGTAATCCCTCAGGGGCAGTCATCTTTTCTGATTCTGTGTATAGTTTGCTTTTTCAGATCTGTGCCATTTAAGCTAGAAAAGGGGTCAGTTTTGAGATGTTGTGAAAATGTTGAAAGGCTCCTCGTTATTAGTGGGAAGTATCTGAAGTTGCCAGAGACTGGACTGGGGCGTGGGGAGCACTACGGCTGCTAGACACTGCCTCACTGCGCTGTGGGTGGGGGGTGCTGGATTCAGCCTTACTGCCTAATGATTTGTGAGGATTTGTGTTTTCAGAGTAACATGTTTACCTTATGACATCAGTTCCTAATATGTGACGTGTGGGCCACGGATGCTGGTGTATTATTTCACATGCATTTATATAGATTGTTTTCAGGGAATTCAGAAATTTTGTTATCTCTGCACTAGTGATTGTGCTTTCTTGATTTTTCTCTTCTCATTATTCTTAAATCCTCCTTTTTTTAAATTTGCATCTCAGTTCATTTATACTCGGGAAGTGCAAGACGTGGCTACTAGAAAGAGATGTCAAGAGAACCTGGAATCCAGTAGGCTACGATTTGGCAAATCTTAGCTTAAAACTTCCTAAGTGTTGACCACAGTGGATGCAAATGGCTCTGTGCATCATCTGTTAAATATGGTCAGATGACCACCCAGGTTCAAGTGGTTTGTCACCAGGGTGATACGAGCCACACGGAGTACCCTCCTCAGAGGCCATGTCTCAGAGACATTTATTTTGAGTGGTTTTCCAGGGAGTGATGCAAGATTTATGATCCATTTTAACAGCCTGCTTTTTATGCATTTGCTCAAATTTTTAGATTTTAGATTTTCTGTTAAACTTGCTGAACTAGGAGTGGTGGTCAAATACTGGACCTCATTAGCATGACAGCCTGCCCACCTTGGCAGGCTCCACTGGAGTGCTTGGGGCCTGCCTGGATTCCAGTCCTGGCTGTACCGGTTTTGTGTCCTCGCCGTTACTGGGAGGGAATATTGAGGAAATGCATGCGAGGTGCTTCCCGTGATTCCTGGCACAGAGCAAGTGCTCAGTAATTGTCAGCTGCGAGTATTAGTAGTAGCTAATACACTACCACTGTTCTTGGCTAACAAACCAGCTCAAAGCTTTGATGGTTTCCATTACCTGATGATGGTGATGATGGTTTCCACGTACTGAACACTCACACGCTGGGCTAGGCGCTTAACCCAAATCCAAGGTCAGCATTATTGTTTGGGGGGTGGAGGGAGACACCTTCTGCTCTGACTTGTGTGTTTGGGTTCCCGTATTTTCACCAGAGGGTGTTAGTCCTGCCCCAGTTCAGCTGGTCCTCAAAGTGTATATAGCTCTTTAACCATCAGCACGTATCTGTCAGAACATCATCTTGATTTCAGCTGCTACTAAATATCTACCAAGAGCCTGTTTGAGAGAGTTGCCTGACAGGTGCTGAGTCCACCATTCCTGAGATACTTTGAAATCAGTGTCTGGCTTAACCCAAGCTGTGTATCGGGACCCTCTCACCGTGGTCCCAATGGAGTCACTTTTCTTAGGCACCCCCCTTTACCTTGGGCTCTGAGCTTCCCTGCCTTTCATCTCTGCGGGATGAAGCCCCACCCGCCTTCAGGATGCAAAGTCCTCCTCTCTAATGTGAGTGCGGGGCCAGGTGCAGTGGCTCACGCCTGACCTCCCAACACTTTGGGAGGCTGAGGCAGGGGGATCGCTTGAGCCCAGGAGTTTGAGACCAGCCTGGGTGACACGATGAGACCCTGTTCCTTGAATTGGCCTGGGAGATTTCCTCAGCTTGTGCTGGAGGCATGTGGCCCCATGAAGCCCGTAGTCACGGTTCACCCTGAGAGATGCTGGCTTTGGGGCTCACACGCCTGCTGCGGGGCAGCCCCAGGAGATGACCACTCTGTTTCTCCTGGAGCTGGAGCTGCGCGTGTTCTCAGCAACTGTGGTGGCTGTTCTGTTTTGTTTGCATCTTATAAACCGTTTACCCAATTACATTTTCCTCTTCAATTTAGCTGCTAGAAAATTTAAAGTCAGGTTGGTGGCTCGCCAGTAATGAGAGTTTAGAGGTAAACTTTATGACCTAGTCTTAGACTCTTCACTTTATCCTCAGCCAACATGATTCACATTTACTTTATTTTGCTGTACTGTGAGTGTCTTTGTGTTTCCTGAATTCCTTCTGGAATAAGGCAGGTTGTTAGTAAGCCCAGGTTTCTGGTCCATCTCGTAGCCTCAGGCAGTGGGCGGTGCTGTCCGTGCTCCGTTTCCGGGTTACCTGTGGTAGCTCTCAAGTTGCAGGGCTGCGATTTGAAGCCTGATTTAGTACACCGTGTTTCTGTCGTGTTCTGTGGTGGTTTGCTCCTCATGTGTGAGCGTTCACCCTGTGGCCCTGTTTCTCCACCACACCTCTGCCTGGTGGCATCCTACTGGATGTCTCAGCCGAGCCACTCTGTTCTGAAGACGCCCTTGTCCTCCACCCCTTTGCCTTGGGCTCTGAGCCTTTCATCTCTGTAGGATGAAGCCCCACCTGACCTTCAGGTTGCCAGCCTTGGCAACATTGTGAGACCCTGTTTCTACAAAAACTAAACAAGTGTAGTGGTGCACGCCTGCAGTCCCAGCTACTTGGGAGGCTGAGGTGGGAAGATCACTTGAGCCTGGGAGGTTGAGGCTGCATTGAGCTGAGATCAAGCCACTGCACTCTAGCCTGGGAGACAGAGCGAAACCCCATCTCAAAAAAAAACAAAGAAAGTGGATGTGCGCTGCTCCTGCCATTGGATCATCGCAGCATTTTTCTTTTCTCTGATGTGCGCCTTTTTCCTCACCGTGGGGGCTCATGTTTTCGTAGTTCCCTCGCTACTAGATTGTGAGCTGCGTGAAGGAAGGTTCATAGTTGTGTTGTATGGACGGGCACACAAAATTTGTCCTTGGATACACACATATCAGTCTGCTTCCTTCTCCTCTCTGAATTTCTTTATTAAAAAAAAAAATTAGAGATGCAGTCTCACTGTCTTGCCTAGGCTGGTCTCAAACTCCTAGGCTCAAGTGATCCTCCTGCCTCTACTAATATGAATTATTAGCCTATACTAATATGAATTCCTATACTAGTATGATTGAAATTAGTTTGACTTCTATGATAATTGTTCTCCCAGATTGGGCTTCTGTTTTGATAGTAGAACTAAATTATTAGGCTATTTCAAGAAATTAATATATTACTGGTAGAAAAATTGAAGCTGCAAAATGGCCTGGTTTCTCACTTCGGTTAGATTTGTGCTTCTGAGTGCTTGTATTCTAGGTGAAACCGCACTGAGAAGGTATTTGTGGCCCGTACACTGATTCCTTCATGAGACTTGTTTGCACAGGAGAGCTGCTAAAAATTACAGCTCTCAGGGAGGTCTGTGGTGAACAGGTATGAAGAAGAAGGCTGTTCTCTGCCCTTCTTTTTGCAGTAAAATGTTCCAAACTACCTTGAGTTTGATCCCTTTTCGGGTGTTTTTTTTTTTTTTAAACATTCACATATTTCTTGGAATTATAAGAAATTAACTTTGTGCTTCTGAAGTGGGTTTGCCTTAATATAACACTGATGTATTTGTAAGGGGCATTTTTAAAGCTGTACTTTAAAAAATAATAATTCTTTCCACCTCTGATTTGAGCTATCATCCTGCCTCAGCCTCCTGAGTAGTGGGATACAGAGCCCACCACCATGCCAGTAATTTTTTTGTTTTTTTTCGCTCTGTCGCCCAGGCTGGAGTGCAATGGCGCTATCTCGGCTCACTGCAAGCTCTGCCTCCCGTGTTCACGCCATTCTCCTGCCTCAGCCTCCCGAGTAGCTGGGACTACAGGCGCCCGCCACCACACCCGGCTAATTTTTTGTCTTTTTAGTAGAGACGGGGTTTCACCGTGTTAGCCAGGATAGTCTCAATCTCCTGACCTCGTGATCCGCCTGCCTCGGCCTCCCAAAGTGCTGGGATTACAGGCCTGAGCCACCGTGCCCGGCAATTTTTTGTATTTTAGTAGAGACAGGGTTTCACCATGTTAGCTAGGATGGTCTCGATCTCCTGACCTCTTGATCTGTCCACCTCAGCCTCCCAAAGTGCTGGGATTACAGGCGTGAGCCAAGGGGCCAACATGGTGAAACCCCGTCTCTACTAAAAATACAAAATTAGCTGGGAATGGTGGCGTGCGCCTGTAATCCCAGCTACTCGGGAGGCTGAGGCATGAGAATTACTTGAACCTGGGAGGCAGAGATTGCAGTGAGCTGAGATCACGCCACTGCACCCCAGCCTGGGGGACAGTGAGACTCCATCTCAAAAAAAAAAAGAATGGAATAACCCTTGTTTAGGTGTTACAAAATCCAGGCCAGACAAATCTAAACTTTAATCTCACACCCAGTTCCTAGATTAGTCCCTTCTCCAGCTCAGGTTCGGCCTAAGCCTCAGGGTTTCTCACTTGGTGGGCACCACCTGCTCCCTTCCCCACCTTTGTTCCTGTTTTTCCTCTGCTGGCTCCTCCGGGGTTGGGTGTGTTCAGAGGCGGAGACAGGCTAAAGGTCTTTGGCTTTTAGGTTCTGTTGATGGGTGAGTTCCAGATAGTAGCTTTCTTTTGTGGGATATTTCATTTATTTATCTATTAAAAATATTTATTTAGAACACACCATTCATGTGCCAGACACTGTTCCAGGCACTGGGGATAGGGTGATAAATGAGATAAACAAAAACACCTGCTCACATTAAGCTCCTGTTCTAGGGAAGACAAAAAAGAAAGAAAATACACGTGTCCTTAGTACATTAGAAGATTCCAAGTACTGTAAAGAAAACTAAAGCAGGCTGGACTCGGTGGCTCATGCCTGTAATCCCAGCACTTTGGGAGGGTGAGGTGGGAGGACTACTTGAGCTCAGGAATTTGAGACCGGCCTGGGCAACATGGCAGATCCTGTCTCTACCAAAAATAAAAAATACAAAAAAATAATTTTAGCTGGGTATGGCGGCATGCACCTGTAGTCCCAGCCACTGGGGAGGCTGAGGAGGGAGAATTGCTTCAGCCCAGGAGGTGAAGGTTGCAGTAAGCCGAG
>NW_026653091.1:0-6634 GCF_009828535.3 Hylobates moloch
CATGTAGGGATCAGGGACCACAACTGGAAAAGATAAAATAGAGTTCTTCTCCCTTCCTGGCAGGGCAGTTATCCCCATTCACTCCTCCGAGGCCTTCAGCTAATACTGGAGAGTAACCCCAAGCCGGTTGCCCTCAATTCAGAAGAGGCTGATAGAAAGGAGCTGCGAAAGGACGGAAAAATGAAGAAAGAAAAAAAAAGGGAAAAAGATCCTGTTCCCTTAAGCAAATCAGGCAGTGGTGGTTAGGTGCCTCAGCATGGAAACTCCTTAGCTTCACTGGCCATAGCCAGAAACCTGCAGTTGCCTCCATCTTTAGGCACTGCCCACCAAGGGTACTGAGTTGGAAAGGAAGAGAGTGAGAGAGAGAGAGAGAGAGAGAGAGAGAGATTAATTCCCTTGTATGGAGCAGAAAGGAAAAGGAGAAAAATAAATCCAAAACATAGTGCTTACTTCCTCCAGAACCTATTTTCCTGCCTCACAAGTATAGAAGTGGCTTTTGTATGTAAATAGGTTGATGTTATTTTCTTCTGAAGTTTAAGTTGTCTGGCTTCAGTTCACAGAGCTTTAAGAAAACATAGCTTAGTTTTCAGTGATTTCAAATGAGAAAAAGGGAAAAAATAAAAATAAAGAAAGAAAAAAATTGAAAACATTATTTTGGAGACTTGTAGCCAGGAACAAATTTAGAATTCAGTCTAAACTGTAGAAAATAATAAACATTCAAAAACATTAGGCAAAAGTAGAATCTAACAGCAGGTGCATTATAGTTTATTTCGAAATGTAATTTCTCTCTCTCCAGTTCCATTTTCACTAAAATCAAATTATAGGACAAATTCATTTGCAAAATAAGTTTTAGTCTTATTATACTTGGCCAGAGTATTTTCATGAAGTCAGCAAGAATAATGATTTGCTACATATGTTCCTCCTTTTTTCTTTAAACTGGCTTTACTAGAACTTCATTTCATAAGGAATCTCAGGTTCAACTTTAATACCTTAAGCTTAGCCTGTGCCTGCAAATACCCATATTAATTGGGTAAATGCCTCACCTTGAGATCCCAAGAAAACTTGGGGCTCCTGGGCCTGTCAGAAAGTAACATTCTTTACTTACCACAGGTCAGAAACGTATACAGGGACTGTGTAGACAAGGTATGAGGTCAGCTTTCCCAAGGGACTTTTTTTTTTTTTTTTTGAGACAGTGTTTCACTTTGTCACTCAGGCTGAAGTGGAGTGTCGTGATCTTCGCTCACCACAGCCTCCATCTTACAGGCACGGGTGATCCTCCCACCTTAGTTAGCCCCCGGAGTACCTGGGACTGCAGGCATGCACCAGTATACCTGACTAATTTTTTGTATTTGTGATGGAGACAGGGTTTCGCCATGTTGGCCAGTCTGGTCTTGAATGCCTGAGCTCAAGCAATCTACCCACCTCTGCCTCCCAAAGTGCTAGGATTACAGGTATGAGCCACCATGCCCAGCCCCAAGGAAATTTTATTGGCTCTAAAAGTCAACTTTGATTCCTTAAAAGAAGTCTGTATCTGATAGCATTCTATGCCAGTCAAAACCTTAGTAAAATAACCAGTGTCTCCAATTGTGTCCTGTTACAAAGCAAAACAGATTCTTATTGTAGTTATGCAAATAACGATGTTTCCGTAAATTGAGAATACTCACAACTACTTTGCAGATTTTGAAAAAAACAAGTAGAGGGAATTATGCCCCAGAATTTATTTGTAGGAGTACACTTTTCTCAATTGTTAAAAGCCATAAATAGCTCAAAAGTTTTGTTGGCTCTGAAAAGCAAAGAAATGGTCAGCAACATTTTAAGCAAAATGTCATAAAATGATTATTTCAGTCTTCTATTAGTTCAGACCATGAACTAGCTCCTGTTCTGCTTGATATTCATGAACATTTCAGCTCTCCATGAGCGTCTTAAAAGTTTTTTTTCTATTCCAGGAGATTTCACAATCTCCAAAACCTACATTCCGGCACACCAGGGTCCTAGGCTGAATATAAAACCACATTTTTAAAAAGGATGAAAGTAAAACAACCGTGGTTAATATGGTTTGGCTCTGTCCCCACACAAATATCATCCTGAATTGTAACTCCCAAAATTCCCACATGTTATGGGTGCAACCCGGTGGGAGGTGATTGAATTATGAGAGCAGGTCTTTCCTGCACTGTACTCATGATAGTGAATGAGTCTAACGAGAGCTAATGGTTTTAAGAAGGGGATTTTATCTGCACAATCTTTCTTCTCTTGTCTACCACCATGTGAGATGTGCCTTTCACCTTCCACTATGATTGTGAGGCCTCCCCAGCCACATGAAACTGTAAGTGCAATAAACGTCATTCTTTTGTAAATTATCCAGTCTTGGGTATGTCTTTATCAGCAGCGTGAAAACAGACCAATACATTAAGTTGGTACTGAGAGTGAGGTGTCACTGAAAAGATACCTGAAAATGTGAAAGCAAGTTTGGAACTGGGTAAGAGGTAGAAACTGGAACAGTTTGGAAGGCTCAGAAGAAGACAGGAAAATGTAGGAAAGTTTGGAACTTCCTAGAGACTTGTTGAATGACTTTTTCCAAAACGCTGGTAGAGATATGAACAATATGGTCCAGGCTGAGGTGGTCTCAGATGGAGATTAGGAACTTGTTGGGGACTAGATCAAAGGTGACTCTTGTTATGTTTTAGCAAAAAGACTGGCAGCATTTTGCCCCTGCCCCGGAGATTTGTGGAACTTTGAACTTGCGAGAGATGATTTAGGGTATGTGATGGAAGAAATTTCTAAGCAGTAAAGCATTCAAGATGTGACTTGGGTGCTGTTAAAGGCATTCAGCTTTAAAAAGGAAACAGAGCATAAAAGTTTGGAAAGTTTGCAGCCTGACAATGCAATAGAAAATAAAATCCCATTTTCTGAGGTAAAATTCAATCTGGCTGCAGAAATTTGCATAAGTAACAAGATACAGAATGTTATTCCCAAAGACCATGGGGAAAATGTCTCCAGGGCATGTCAGAAGTCTTCACGGCAGCCCCTCCCATCACAGGCCCAGAGGACTAGGAGGAAAAAGTGGTTTCCTGGGTTGAGCCCAGGGTCCCTGTGATGTATGTAGCCTAGGACTTGGTGCATTGTGTCTTAGCTGCTCTAGTCATGGCTAAAAGGAGCCAACATAGAACTCAGGCCATGGCTTCAGAGGGTGAAAGCCCCAGGACTTGACAGCTTCCATATGTTGTTGAGCCTGCGAGTACATAGAAGTCAAGAACTGGGGTTTGGGAATCTCCACTTAGATTTCAGTTTTATGGAAATGCCTGGATGCCCAGGCAGAAGTTTGCTACAGGGGCAGGGATCTCATGGAGAACCTCTGCTAGGGTAGTGCATATTGGAAATGTGGGGTTGGAGCCCCCACACACAGTCCTTACTGGGCACCACCTAGTGGATCTCTGAGAAGAGGGCCACTGTCTTCCAGACCCTAGAATCATAGATCCATCTACAGATTGCACCATGTGCCTGGAAAAGCCACAGACACTGAACAACAGTTTGTGAAAGCAGCCAGGAAGCAGGCTGTACCCTGCAGAGCTATGGGGCAGAGCTGCTCAAGACCATGGGAACCTACCTCTTACATCAGCGTGACCTGGATGCAAGACCTGGAGTCAAAGGAGATCATGTTGGGGCTTTAATATTTGACTGCCTCATTGAATCTCAGATTTGCAAGGGGCTTGTATCCCCTTGGTTTGGGCCAATTTTTTCCATTTGAAACCTAATGTCTGTATCTGCATTGTATCTAGGAAGTAACTATCTTGGTTTTGATTTTACAGGCTCATAGGCAGAAAGTACTTGCCTTGTCTCAGATGAGACTTTAGACTGTGGACTTTCAAGTTAATGCTGGAATAAGTTAAGGCTATGGGGGACTGTTGGGAAGACATAGTTGGTTTTGAAATGTGACGTTTATATAAAAAGTTTAAATCACTTGATATGATAAAATACAATCACGAGTCCTTGTATAAGTCTCATTTATTTAGCCAAAGTGATAACTCAAAGATGTCAAAAAAAGGATAAAATATTTATTCTTTGAGAGAGGAGACTTAATTTCTCAAACAATAAACCCCAATAAAAACACCATTAGGCCCATGAAATTTGTTTTTCAAAATTTTATAAACTATGAAATTTTATCATCTTGACAATAAGATATAATTTTCATAAGCCTTTTAATATCCTTTATAACCCTTATTAAGGGGTGTGTTAATGCTCCTTTAAATGTCTTTTTAACCTTTACTAAGGAGTGGGTTAATGCTTCAAGAAAACCTTGTTAATCTGACACAGAGACCCATATGCTAGACTTGCATTAGAGTGCCTTTGACATTAATGGTTAATATATAGAGAAATTGAAGTTATTTTATTTCTCAAAATCAGCCCTTACAATATCATGTGGCCATCTCTTTCAGAATAGTCTCTGGGCCTTGAGAAGTTAAATAGTTTTAATTTCTGGCCCTGTGTCTCATGAACACAGTTTATTTTGACTGCCATCTTCTACTAGGTCTGAAGATGAGGATTTAATTGCTGTCAGTGTTAAGAGTTAGCATTACTTGGTGTTCCTTTTAGACCCAGGAGTCAAAGTCCCATAACTTAATGTCACAAAGACTTTTAAAGAACATACAAAAAATTCCACTAATGTAATAACCTTAATTTAAAAAAAAATCTCAGTTTTTTTTTTAAGAAAACCAAAATTAGTAATAATGACATAGGAATTATTTTGATAAAGTGTAAGACCTGTTTATTAGGCTAGTTACCCAAAGGCAAAATAAAAGACCTTCTGCAGTGTGACTGCTATTCCCTATGGGAAATTTTGTTGTCAGGAAACGTTTCTTTTGGACCTCTAAGATAAAACATTTTTGTTTTGTTTTTAACATCCAGCCACAACAGTTAGAACCCAAAGGAAAAAGAAAAACTTACAGGAGTTGAAAATGAGTTGAAGCATAGAGTTATTATTTCAGGCTTTTTAAAAGGAGACGGAAAGCTGAAAACAGATTGAACACAAGTTGAACTCTGCATTAAAAAATTATAATGTCTTGTAATTTATTAAGAGTAAAGTAATAACTAAAAAATTGTAGTTTGAACCAATTCTTTAGTATATAAGTGGTTTTTATTTTTATTAAAACCCAATCCCTAGAAAGACCATTATAACTTCCCTGTAATTATAGATAACTTGATCATATAATTTTTAAAATAAATCCCTTTATTGTGGCTTGCATGGACCACTCATGATATGCTTGGACTTTCTGGTTTATTCTGAATATCGCTTTTTCTTAAACAACCAGTTATTTTATTCTAGGACACAATTTACCATATGTAATAGTCTGTTCTCATGCTGCCATGAAGAAATACCCAAGACTGGGTACTTTAAAAGGGAAATAGGTTTAATTGACTCACAATTCAGCATGGCTGAGGAGACTTCAAGAAACTTACAATCATGGCTGAAGGCACCTCTTCCCAGGGCAGCAGGAGAGAGAATGAGAACTGAATGAAGGGGGGAAACCCCTTGTAAAACCATCAGATCTCATGAGAACTCACTATCACAAGAACAAGATGGAGGAAACTGCCCCCTTGATTCAATTATCTCCACCTGGTCCCATCCTTGACACATGGGAATTGTTACAATTCAAGGTGAGATTTGGATGGGGACACAGAGCTGAATGATATTCTGCCCCTAGCCATTCCCAAATCTCATGTCCTCACATTTCAAAACACAATAATGCCCTTCAAACAGTCCCCCAAAGTCTTAGCTTATTCTGGTATTAACCCAAAAGGCCAAGTCCAAAATCTCATCTGATACAAGGCAAGTCCCTTTTCACTATGAGCCTGTAAAATCAATAGCAAGGTTACTTGCTAGATATAATTGAGGTGCAGGCATTGGGTAAATATACCCTTTCCAGATGGGAGAAATTGGTCAAACAAAGGGGATACAGACCCCATGGAAGTCCAAAATCCAATAAAGCAGTCATTAAACATTAAAGTTTCAAAATGATCTCCTTTGACACCACATCTCACATACAGGTCATATTGATGCAAGAGGTGGACTTCCATAGCCTTGGGCAGCTCCACCCCTGTGGCTTTGCAGGGTACAGCCCCCAATCCTGGCTATCTTCACAGGCTGGCATTGATTGTCTGTGGGTTTTCCAGGTACATGGTGCAAGCTGTCAGTGTATCTAACATTCTGGGGTCTGGAGGATGGTGGCCCTCTTCTCACAGCTCCACTAGGCAGTGTTCCAGTGGGGACTCTGTGTGGGGGCTCCAACCCTACATTTTGCTTCTACACTGCCCTAGCAGAGGTTATTCATGAGAGCTCCACCCCATAGCAAACTTCTGACTGGATATCCAAATGTTCCCATACGTCCTGTGAAATCTAGGTGGAGGTTCCTAAACCTCAATTCTTGACTTCTGTACACCCATATGCTCAACACTACATAAAAGCCAAAAAGGCTTGGGGCTTACACCCTCTGAAGCAATGGCCTGAGCTGTATATTAGCCCCTTTTAGCCACAGCTAGACCTGAAGCACCCGGAACACAAGGAACCATGTCCTGAGGCTACACAGAGTAAGGGGACCCTGAGTCCAGCCCATGATACCATTTTTCCCTTTTACACCTC
>NW_026653091.1:6644-8749 GCF_009828535.3 Hylobates moloch
TGAAGCATAGAGTTATTATTTCAGGCTTTTTAAAAGGAGACGGAAAGCTGAAAACAGATTGAACACAAGTTGAACTCTGCATTAAAAAATTATAATGTCTTGTAATTTATTAAGAGTAAAGTAATAACTAAAAAATTGTAGTTTGAACCAATTCTTTAGTATATAAGTGGTTTTTATTTTTATTAAAACCCAATCCCTAGAAAGACCATTATAACTTCCCTGTAATTATAGATAACTTGATCATATAATTTTTAAAATAAATCCCTTTATTGTGGCTTGCATGGACCACTCATGATATGCTTGGACTTTCTGGTTTATTCTGAATATCGCTTTTTCTTAAACAACCAGTTATTTTATTCTAGGACACAATTTACCATATGTAATAGTCTGTTCTCATGCTGCCATGAAGAAATACCCAAGACTGGGTACTTTAAAAGGGAAATAGGTTTAATTGACTCACAATTCAGCATGGCTGAGGAGACTTCAAGAAACTTACAATCATGGCTGAAGGCACCTCTTCCCAGGGCAGCAGGAGAGAGAATGAGAACTGAATGAAGGGGGGAAACCCCTTGTAAAACCATCAGATCTCATGAGAACTCACTATCACAAGAACAAGATGGAGGAAACTGCCCCCTTGATTCAATTATCTCCACCTGGTCCCATCCTTGACACATGGGAATTGTTACAATTCAAGGTGAGATTTGGATGGGGACACAGAGCTGAATGATATTCTGCCCCTAGCCATTCCCAAATCTCATGTCCTCACATTTCAAAACACAATAATGCCCTTCAAACAGTCCCCCAAAGTCTTAGCTTATTCTGGTATTAACCCAAAAGGCCAAGTCCAAAATCTCATCTGATACAAGGCAAGTCCCTTTTCACTATGAGCCTGTAAAATCAATAGCAAGGTTACTTGCTAGATATAATTGAGGTGCAGGCATTGGGTAAATATACCCTTTCCAGATGGGAGAAATTGGTCAAACAAAGGGGATACAGACCCCATGGAAGTCCAAAATCCAATAAAGCAGTCATTAAACATTAAAGTTTCAAAATGATCTCCTTTGACACCACATCTCACATACAGGTCATATTGATGCAAGAGGTGGACTTCCATAGCCTTGGGCAGCTCCACCCCTGTGGCTTTGCAGGGTACAGCCCCCAATCCTGGCTATCTTCACAGGCTGGCATTGATTGTCTGTGGGTTTTCCAGGTACATGGTGCAAGCTGTCAGTGTATCTAACATTCTGGGGTCTGGAGGATGGTGGCCCTCTTCTCACAGCTCCACTAGGCAGTGTTCCAGTGGGGACTCTGTGTGGGGGCTCCAACCCTACATTTTGCTTCTACACTGCCCTAGCAGAGGTTATTCATGAGAGCTCCACCCCATAGCAAACTTCTGACTGGATATCCAAATGTTCCCATACGTCCTGTGAAATCTAGGTGGAGGTTCCTAAACCTCAATTCTTGACTTCTGTACACCCATATGCTCAACACTACATAAAAGCCAAAAAGGCTTGGGGCTTACACCCTCTGAAGCAATGGCCTGAGCTGTATATTAGCCCCTTTTAGCCACAGCTAGACCTGAAGCACCCGGAACACAAGGAACCATGTCCTGAGGCTACACAGAGTAAGGGGACCCTGAGTCCAGCCCATGATACCATTTTTCCCTTTTACACCTCTGGGCCTTTGATAGGAGGGGCTGCTGTGAAGGTCTCTGACATGCCCTGGAGACATTTTGCCCTTTGTCTTGGTGATTAACATTCTGCTCCTCATTACTTATGCAAATTTCTGTAGCAGGCTTGAATTTAACCCCCCAAAATGGGATTTGCTTTTCTGTCACATCCTGTAGCTGCAAATTTTTCAAACATTTATGTTCTGCTTCCTCTCAAATGCTTTGCCACTTAGAAATTTCTTCAACTAGATACCCTAAATTACCTCTCTCAAGTTTAAAGATCCATATATCTCCAGAGCAGGGACAGAATGCTGCTAGTCTTTTTGCCAAAGCCTAGCAAGAGTTACCTTTGCTCCAGTTGCCAAGAAGTTTATCATCTCTATTTAGACCAACTCAGGCTGGATTTCATTGTCCATGTCACTATAGCATTTTCATC
>NW_026653091.1:8759-16898 GCF_009828535.3 Hylobates moloch
TATGTAATAGTCTGTTCTCATGCTGCCATGAAGAAATACCCAAGACTGGGTACTTTAAAAGGGAAATAGGTTTAATTGACTCACAATTCAGCATGGCTGAGGAGACTTCAAGAAACTTACAATCATGGCTGAAGGCACCTCTTCCCAGGGCAGCAGGAGAGAGAATGAGAACTGAATGAAGGGGGGAAACCCCTTGTAAAACCATCAGATCTCATGAGAACTCACTATCACAAGAACAAGATGGAGGAAACTGCCCCCTTGATTCAATTATCTCCACCTGGTCCCATCCTTGACACATGGGAATTGTTACAATTCAAGGTGAGATTTGGATGGGGACACAGAGCTGAATGATATTCTGCCCCTAGCCATTCCCAAATCTCATGTCCTCACATTTCAAAACACAATAATGCCCTTCAAACAGTCCCCCAAAGTCTTAGCTTATTCTGGTATTAACCCAAAAGGCCAAGTCCAAAATCTCATCTGATACAAGGCAAGTCCCTTTTCACTATGAGCCTGTAAAATCAATAGCAAGGTTACTTGCTAGATATAATTGAGGTGCAGGCATTGGGTAAATATACCCTTTCCAGATGGGAGAAATTGGTCAAACAAAGGGGATACAGACCCCATGGAAGTCCAAAATCCAATAAAGCAGTCATTAAACATTAAAGTTTCAAAATGATCTCCTTTGACACCACATCTCACATACAGGTCATATTGATGCAAGAGGTGGACTTCCATAGCCTTGGGCAGCTCCACCCCTGTGGCTTTGCAGGGTACAGCCCCCAATCCTGGCTATCTTCACAGGCTGGCATTGATTGTCTGTGGGTTTTCCAGGTACATGGTGCAAGCTGTCAGTGTATCTAACATTCTGGGGTCTGGAGGATGGTGGCCCTCTTCTCACAGCTCCACTAGGCAGTGTTCCAGTGGGGACTCTGTGTGGGGGCTCCAACCCTACATTTTGCTTCTACACTGCCCTAGCAGAGGTTATTCATGAGAGCTCCACCCCATAGCAAACTTCTGACTGGATATCCAAATGTTCCCATACGTCCTGTGAAATCTAGGTGGAGGTTCCTAAACCTCAATTCTTGACTTCTGTACACCCATATGCTCAACACTACATAAAAGCCAAAAAGGCTTGGGGCTTACACCCTCTGAAGCAATGGCCTGAGCTGTATATTAGCCCCTTTTAGCCACAGCTAGACCTGAAGCACCCGGAACACAAGGAACCATGTCCTGAGGCTACACAGAGTAAGGGGACCCTGAGTCCAGCCCATGATACCATTTTTCCCTTTTACACCTCTGGGCCTTTGATAGGAGGGGCTGCTGTGAAGGTCTCTGACATGCCCTGGAGACATTTTGCCCTTTGTCTTGGTGATTAACATTCTGCTCCTCATTACTTATGCAAATTTCTGTAGCAGGCTTGAATTTAACCCCCCAAAATGGGATTTGCTTTTCTGTCACATCCTGTAGCTGCAAATTTTTCAAACATTTATGTTCTGCTTCCTCTCAAATGCTTTGCCACTTAGAAATTTCTTCAACTAGATACCCTAAATTACCTCTCTCAAGTTTAAAGATCCATATATCTCCAGAGCAGGGACAGAATGCTGCTAGTCTTTTTGCCAAAGCCTAGCAAGAGTTACCTTTGCTCCAGTTGCCAAGAAGTTTATCATCTCTATTTAGACCAACTCAGGCTGGATTTCATTGTCCATGTCACTATAGCATTTTCATCAAAGCCCTTCTACAAGTCTCTAGGGAGTTCCAAACATTCCCACATTTTTCTGTCTTCTTTTGAGGCCTCCAAACTTTTCCAACCCCTGCCTGTTACCCAATTCCAACGTCGCTTTCATATTTTTTGGTATCTTTATGGCAGAACCTCATTCTCTCTGGTATCAATTGACTGTATTACTCCATTCTCATGCTACCATGAAAAAATGCCCAAGATGGTAATTTATAAAGGAAAGAGGTTTGTCTCACAGGTCAGCATGGCTGAGGAGTCCTCAGAAAACCTACAATCATGATGGAAGGAAACTCTTCACAGGATGGCAGGAGAGAGAATGAGAATTTAGCCAAGAGGAATACCCCTTATAAAACCATAAGACCTTATGGAAACTCACTCACTATCACAAGAACAGTATGGAGGAATTGGCCCCCGTGATGCAATTATCTCCACTTGGTCCTACCCTTGACATGTGGTGATTATTACAATTCAAACTGGGATTTGGGTGGGAACACAGAGCCAAACCACATCTCCATACAAGATTCTTTCTTATATAAAATTATTTTTCTTTAAGCTTCCTACCCAAAATACCTCTTTATTTCTGTAATTTTCTCTGTTATTTCCTAGTTTCTTTACCTTGTTTCATATATAACCTTTAAATAAGCTTTGATTAGACAAAATGTATTCACTTTTTAAAAAGGACTTTTTTTTAGAAAGAATGTTTTACTACAATCTTTTTTATTGGAAAATATCAATTAATGAAATTGCTGTTAATTTAATATAATGTTAGATTATAAATTATGGCAAGTTTGTCTACAAGCATTTATCCCATTATATTAACCTAATTATTTTATTTTAATAGTTTATCTAGATTATTTATGGAAACTGATAGTCATCATTTAAAATTATGAAACCACTATTGCAAAATTATAACTGAGACAATGAAAGAGAGCTGACCTAAATGATTCCATCTTGCTTTTAACCTCAACACTGTCCTTGCTTATTCCTGGGCATAGACCAAATTAACTTTGGGAGAAACTAGTTTATAGTTTCACTTTGAAACAAAGACAATGATAGTCCTTTCCCAAAGGAAACCTCCTTCTTGCCTGGGGACTAGACTGCCTACAGCCACAAGATTAGAAATTATGGTTTAGGATTCATGCAGCTGGAGGCTACAAGATTCTAAGTCTCCTCAAGTTCCTCCTGAGGATAACATCACTATTGTAAAATATAAGACCAGTGCTTGCGATATTTTGCAGACCCTGCACTTGATGGATCATCTGGCACACCCAGATCAATAAGCTAGCTCATCTGGTCTTGTGGCCCCCACTGACTAACTGACTCAGTGTAAGAGGAATTAACTCCCTTTGATTTGACCTCCAACCCAACCAATCAAAACTCCTGACTCACTGGAACCCTACCCACAAAATTATCCTTAAAAATTATGATCCCTGCATTTTCTGTGAAAGTGATTTGAGTAATAATAAAACTCCAGTCTCCTGCACAGCTGGCTCTGTGTGAATTACTCTTTTTCTATTGCAATTCCCATATTTTGATAAATCAGTTCTGTATAGGGAGTGGGCAAGGTGAACCCACTGGGCAGTTACAGTTATTTCCTGGTCAACCATTTTATAGCCTGTGAATTTCAGGTGTTTACCTAATTAAGAATCTTAAGTTTAAATATATGCTTATTTTAATAATAATTCAAGATTTAGCTATTTTTATTAAGCCAATATTAATGGTTTATTTATCAAAAATTACACAAGCAAAATCATTCTGTTACAGGCTGGGTTTACACTTTTGTAACCCTTATGCCAAATGTTGACATGTTAAAGTATTTGGCAGGGATAAGTATGAAATCATTTGATCAATAAGTGCAAACAAAAATGTATGCTGGCAATTCTTGAGACATTTCTGATATTACTTTAACAATAATTTTAAAGCTAGATTTTTACATATTTTGCTTAAGTCAGGTGAACTTGAAAAGCATTTGTGCTTATTATGTAATTTATGAGTACTCTTTAAGCCAATTTGGTACCTTGTGGCCAAAAATACAACAAAATACATGTACATACCCATAAACACACATATACACACTAATACAACCAAAGATCCTATAGTTTTTACTGCAGAATTCTAGCCATGAGATATTAATAAAACTCATTGGTTTGCAAAAACAGTAACAAAAATATATGGTTAATTTCAAGCAGTGGATTTTATCTCAGTAGAAAAGTAACAGTACACTTAAAGAAGGCAGAAAAGAAAGCAGAGAGATAGAGAACTTGGGAACTTTATAATTGCAGGTAGACCTTTGGGTTCTTAATTTTCCTTGATATAATCACGCATGAAAATACTATATATATCCATTTTACTCAAACTGTTGCAAGAAGAGGCACCATAAAACCAAAGGAGTGCCTGAGAAGGAGAGTCATTCTCCTTGTTTTTTCTCATTCTTAGATTATTTGTTCCCACCATTTTTTTTAAAGGAGAAACTAAGCTGCAGCCTAGTGGGTTGAGTGGGTTGCAATGTGCTGCTTGTGGGTGGCACTCCACAGTGTGTTACCATTGAGTCGTTTCCACCCTCTTACATGTCTCAGTTTCTCTCTCTGGAGGTCTAGACCTCCAAGAGGACTCAAAATGCAGAGCGACCAGCTCGTATATGCACTTCCTGAACAAACTTTTTAAAATTAATTATGTTGGGGGTTTCCTGTAGGACTAGTACATGTCACGGGGGGTCAACCACCTTTAAGATACTCCCACTCATCACCCAGGGTTGCCTGTTGGCTGGGAGGAGCAAAATGCCCTTTCTCTTAAGAGCTGAAGAAAATCAGTCTCTCATTTGTCTATGAAAACAGCAGTTATTTCCTCACACAAATGTGCAGACAAGCCAATTGAGATTAATTTCAGGAGGAAAATTCAATGGAGAAGACTCTTTAGAATGCACCTCTGAAGGAGTATTAGGATTCTAAACAATAACTTTCTAGGAGAAAACAATAACAACAAAAAAACGGCCAAGACCACTTCCTGTAAACTGTCCTCAGCCACCCCTAACTTTGTAGCTCTTGTCCACCATTACACACACCAAGGTCAAATCCTCTCACGGTATAAGGTAATCTCTGGTACGCCCGAAACCAAAGAGGTCAAGTAATGCAATACAGAGGAGCAGAGCTTTAGACCTAGAAACAATCTGCCCATGACTCTTGAAACTCCACAAAGAAAACAGAATGTCTCAAAAGGGGCAAGTGGCTCCTTTTTCCTGAGTTCTTTTAGGAGTTTGAGTCATTAGAAGACTTCTCTAGATTTTTCTTGCTACTGAAGATAGTGAAGGGGGAAGGAGGTATAGGGCAGTGGAAAAGTAAACAAAAGAACATTTGTTTTTTAAGACAGGTAGCAAACACAGAAACAAGGCACATGTTTTTATGTGTGGGGTTTTTGTTGTTGTTTCCCTCTTTTGCAGCTGCGAGGAATTTTAGCCAATTCAGAGAGGCTTTGTTACCCATAATTTGGAATTCTCATTCGGATTTGACAAAGTCAGGTAGAGTTGGTCAAATCTGATAGGAAAAAGACTGGAACAAACAACAACAAGAAAAACCCAACAATATGATTACTGAGTACTCTAATGATAAGGAGAAGTTAAGACCAGTTGGTTGTTCATCTTAACTTTAGCCAAGACAAAACCTCAGTTCAGCTACTTACCTAGGGATGGGTCTCAGGCTGAAGACTGCTCTCTACCATCCTAGAAGCAGGAAAAAAATATCTCAAACTTGCCTTACCTGTTGGAAGCAAGCTCAAACTCCATAAAGCAGTCATGCGTCTTCCATCATCATGGTAGAAGAAAAACTTGCCTTCCTTGTCAGAAGCAAGAAAAATCCAAAAAAAAAAAAAAAAAAGGAGTTGTACATCAAAATAAACCTTAGATATCAACCAAATTTGGGGAGGTCAGGGATTCTTTGGAGAAGGTGCTTATAGGCCTCAGCAAATTGCCCTATTGGTTTGAGCCATAAAGACAGCTCAAGCTAGTACCAAGCACCGATATGAGATTTCTCAAAGGTCAGGGTCACCTCCACTCAGAATCCACTCATGGTCGTCAAGATGTAAATCCCTAATATCTGAGACAGTTTTCTGTCAATTTAGACAGTTTATTTTGCCAAGGTTAAGGAGGTGCCCATGACACAGCCTCAGGAGTTCCTGATGACATGTACTCAATGTGGTCAGGACACAGCTTGGTTTTATACATTTTAGGGAGCCATGAGACATCAATTAATATACGTAAGATATACCTTGGTTTAGTCTGGAAAGGTGAGACAACTTGAAGTGAAGAGGGGACTTCCAGGTCGTAGGTAGGTAAGAGACAAAAGATTGCCTTATTTTGAGTTTCTGATTAGCCTTCCAAAAAGAAGCAATAAGATACACATTTATCTCAGTGAGCACAGGGATGACTTAATAGAACGGGAGGCAGATTTGCCCTAAGCAGTTTCCAGCTTGATTTTTCCCTTTAGCTTAGAGATTTTGGTGTCCCAACATTTATCTTTCTTTCACAATACAAACAATATGTTTGTTAACGTATTTTAGGGCACTCATTTTGAGGCAGCATTTGCATAGGAAGCACATCATTTTGATATTAAAAATATTTTTATTCAGGGGTAATATGACATATGTGAAGGGATACTGGAGATTATGGATGATCTAAACCTTCACCTTGGCACCGCTGCTACTTAGCTTTCTTATTTCTAACAGACAGAGGAAGAGAATCCTGAGGCTGGTTTTATTTTTCTTATTTCCTTTACATTGCTTAATGTTTCACTACGAAATCTTTTTCCTCTCTCTTTCATTTGCTTTTGCATTTTTGTGTCTAATCCTTATTTTCCTCTATTTATAATTATCCCAGTAAGTTTTGACTTGATATTTAAAGAAATACTTAAACCAAAATTCTTTTGGCTGAGTGTCATGTTCAGGGCCCTCAGGTGATCCTAGCTGACTAGTTTCCTTCGGAGTGATGTCTCCCCTTCAGTATAATTCCTGTCAACAATGAGAGTCTTAAGTACTATCTGATGTTCAGGTGGTTTATTCTGGCCGTGCTCTTACAAGATGGATAATGGGAGCAGGGCAGTGGCATGGGCCAGATACATTCAAGGGGCAGGCGACCACCTGCCCAGGAGGGTTTTTATTTAAAGGCCATTTCAGAGTTTAGGTAACTCTTCTTCTTTTCTTCTGCCTGCATTCAGTTTGAGTCACTTACAAGGTGTTTATTTCATAAAGAGAATTTAAACTATTATTGTCAGAGTAAGCTTTGTTTTAAGGTTTATGAAAGTTGAATCTATGCTGAGGTAACATTATGTCCATGACAGCAAGGGGTTTTTAGGTCCCATTATCATAGAGACTTGGTAATCCCCAGGTCAAAGTTGAAAATCCCTAGGCAAGGCTTAATCATACTGCTAAGTGGCACATAGTATAGGCATTATTACATGTTTGACCGGGCTTTATGGCTATCATTAATCATATACCTACCATATGTCTCTTATACTATACCACACTGAAGAAAAGGTGAACAGAAGTCCATACACACTAGAATTTCAAAGGTGAAATGATTATGTTGAGATAATTATATCCTCACCTTATTTTACAAATAAAATAAAAATGAAGTCTCAGAAAAAAGAAAAAAGGTAAGAAACTTGCTCAAGATCATAAAGTGGTAGAGCTTGGATTTGTCCGTGCTGACTCCGCACTGTAGTTACATTGTGGGAAAAAACAGGCCAGATTTGACACAGTTCTCTAAAATAAAAAGACCAGTCACAAGAAAAAAGTGATTGAAATGATGGGTTATTTGTCATTGTCTTTTCATAATGACTTTTTTGTGTGCCTTACATGAAGGGGAAGGCCCAGAAAGCCCATTTGTCTGTTCACTAACTTATTAGTGTCAGTAGAAACCTTTTTGACTATAACTAGCCAGTCTATTTCTTACTTCTCTGTTGTGTTTATATCAGCATGTTACTGAAAGCAAAAAAAAAAAAGAGGCTGAATAGAAGATGTTTCTTATAGAAGTGATAGTCTTGAGTTTTTCAATACTGATAATAACATCAATCTTTTATCAACTCCTAGTTCACACACATTTAAAGACACATACATACAGATCCTACTGTGTCCTGCATTATACGACATCCTTTTCAAAACCAGAATACCTCAATAGTTGCTTATTTACAGATAAGGTTGACTGAGGTCAGGTTGTGATAAAGCACGTATTTTCAGCAATATGAATTCTCCCTTCCTAAGATTAGACCCTATTTCAAATTACCAGTTCAACATTTTCATATAGATTAACAAATCATCAAGGGTGACTAAAAAGCATGCTAAAAAATCTGATTAGCTGTAGATAGGTTATGTATCATTTTATTTCTCCAAAAGATTTTAAAAGTAAACCACTA
>NW_026653092.1:0-16895 GCF_009828535.3 Hylobates moloch
CACCCACAAACACACCCCCACACAACACGGGCACGCACACACCCACATGGACACTCACACCTGTAAACACACCCCCATACACACAGGTACGCACATGCACCCCGCACACACACACATCCCACACAGAGGTATGCAACCCCCCCCCCCCGCCACACGGGCACACACATACCGCACAGAGGCTCACCGGCACCCCTGCACTCGGGCACACACACACCCCTGCACACACAGGCACACATCCCCGCACACACACCCCCCACACGCAGGCACACCCCCCCCCATAGACGGGCACACACATGTCCACACACACACACACACACGGGCGCACACACACTCCGCTGTACACACAGGCACAACCCCCCCCCGCATACACGGGCACGCACACAATCCCCCGACACGGGCACACACACCTTCTCCTGCCACAGGGACACACACACCCCTGCACACGGGCACTCACACACCCCCGCACACAGGCACACCCTGCACACGGGCACACAGCCACACACGGGCACGCACACACCCCCGCACAGGGGCACACACCCACACACGGGCATACACACTCCCCCCACGGGCACACACCTACCCCCCACGGGCACACCCACCCCTCACGGGCGCACACCCTCCCCTCCACGGGCACATACTCCCTCACATACATGGGCATACACAACCCCCCCCACGGGCACGCACAGCCCCCCCTGCATGGGTGCCCACACACACACACACACACACACACACACACCCCAAAACAGGCGCATAGCCCACCCACCCACGGGCACAGTCACTCCTGCACACGGGCACAGTCGGCCCCCACACATGGGCACAATCACCCTCCGCACTCGGGCACAATCACCCCACACACACACGGGCACAGTCACCCCCCACATGGGCACAGTCACCCCCCACACACACGGTCACCGTCACCGCCCGCACACACGAGCACAGTCAGCCCCCTGCACACTCGGGCACAGTCAGCCCCCGCAAACACGGGCACAGTCACCCCCTCACATGGGCACAGTCACCCCCACACACACAGGGGCACAATCACCCCCCGCACACACACGGGCACAGTCACAGGTTTTAAAGGCATTTCTCTTTTTCTGTGGTTTCTTCTCAGCAACTTGTCAGTGAGGAGAATTTACGGAAGCAGGAGGAGTCCGTGCAGAAGCAGGAGGCCATGCGGCGAGGTAGGCTGTCTGCTCTCCTGGCTGGGGCGGAGGTGGCGGGGGCTGCATGTGGACCTCAGCACCTGACAGACGCTTACCCCTCGTGCACTCTGAGCCTGAGTTCTGCGGCCCAGCCCCTCATAGCTACCAGTGCAGTGGGCGAGGCGTGCTGGGGCTCCATGGGATGGGGCTCCCTCGGAGGACACCTCTGTCTGCGAGTGGACACCAGGGTCTGTGCGGGGAGGGCAGGAGCTACTTCACTTCGTGGGAAGTACGTGGGTCTTTTTCTTTTTTTTTTTTTTGAGACGGAGTCTCGCTCTGTCAGCCAGGCTGGAGTGCAATAGCACGATGTCAGCTCAGTGCAACCTCTGCCTCCCGGGTTTAAGCAATTCTGCTTCAGCCTCTCGAGTAGCTGGGATTACAGGCGCCGCCACCACACCCAGCTAATTGTTTTGTATTTTTAGTAGAGACAGGGCTTCACCGTGTTGGCCAGGCTGGCGTTGAACTTCTTGGTCTCATGATCCGCCTGCCTTGGCCTCCCACAGTGCTGGGATTACAGGCGTGAGCCGCTGTGTTCTGCCTAGAACATGGGTCTTTACTGTCCTGCTCTCAGTGGGGATCACAGGTATTGGGTGCCATGTGGCATTTGTTGGCAAGGGCTCCAGGCAAATGTCTGTCACCAGTTTTCACCGTGGGTGGGCTTGTGGCGAGGTGTGTGTGTTTAATGTTCAATAGCCAGGCACACACACGTCACGCGTCTCTGAGTTCTGACAGCTGTTTCTGTGTGATGGGGGCTTCCTTGGGAGCTCCGCGTTCCGGTTTTTTGCTTTAAACGGCTCGTCCTGAGAAGGTGCCTGGGCCTCTGGGTCGGATTTCAGGGTCCCTAATCCATGGGCAGGGCCGGCCTGTGTGCTGTTCCTGTGAAGGCTTGTATGTCTGTCTGCGGCGTGGGCCTGTACGTGGCATGGGCCTGTCAGCAGCATGGGCCTGTCCGTGGCCTTAGCCTGTCAGCAGTGTGGGCCTGTCCGTGGCGTGGGCCTGTCCACAGTGTGGGCGTAGGTGGATGTGCTGCACTGTGTGGTGCTGAGCTGCCCTGGCTCTCTGGGGCAGCCACTGTGGAGCGGGAGATGGAGCTGCGGCACAAGCACGAGATGCTGCGAGTGGAGGCCGAGGCCCGGGCGCGCGCCAAGGCCGAGCGGGAGAATGCGGACATCATCCGCGAGCAGATCCGCCTGAAGGCGGCCGAGCACCGTCAGACCGTCTTGGAGTCCATCAGGTGAGCACTGCCGAGGCCCGGGCCGGTCGCTGGTCCCAGGGCGCTCTCCAGCTCTTCCAGGCCTGGCTGCCGTAGGATGGCTCCTTGATGGGGGAACTGCCTCTCTGTCCTGGCAAGGCTGGGCCGCCATGTCAGGGCCTCACCGTCAACCTGCTCTTGCTGCGTGGCACGGATCTTCATGTCCTTCCCGGTCACACCACTGCTTTCCCCGCAGGACGGCTGGCACCTTGTTTGGGGAAGGATTCCGTGCCTTTGTGACAGACTGGGACAAAGTGACAGCCACGGTAAACATACTCATAAAACCGCGCTGGCAGGTGGCTGAGGGGCAGCATGTGGGGGCCTCCTGGAGCCCCAGGTCCTGTCCCTGCCAGCTCTGCACAGCCCTGTAGCTCTCCCAGCACAGAGCAAGCCCACGTTGGATCTGCTGGCCACGGCTGCTCCTCCCTCTTTGAGCTGGGAGAAGAAAACGCAGTTGCCAGCCTGGGCCACACAGGGAGACCCCATCTCTATGAAAAATCAAACATTAGCTGGGTGTGGTGGTGGTCCCTGTGGTCCCACTATTTGAGAGGCTGAGGTAGGAGGGTCACTTAAGCCCGGGGAGGTTGCAGCTGCAGTGAGTCGAGGTTGCACCACTGCACTCTGTCTTGGGTGACAAAAAAAGTCCTTGTCTCAAGAAAAAAATTGTCGATACTGGTGGTTCACACCTGTAATCCCAGCACTTTGGGAGGCAGAGGCAGAGGCGGGCAGATCACGATACCGGGATCGAAACCATCCTGGCTAACACGGTGAAACCCCATCTCTACTAAAAAAAAAAAAAAAATACAAAAAATTAGCCGGGCATGGTGGTGCTCGCCTGTAGTCCCAGCTACTCAGAAGGCTGAGGCAAGAGAATCACCTGAACCAGGAGGCAGAGCTTGCGGTGAGCCAAGATCCCGCCACTGCACTCCAGCCTGGGCCACAGAGCGAGGCTCCTTCTCAAAAAACAAAAAACCAGAAGGCAACCCTGACTCCATTTTGCAAAAACCTTTATTCCTTATAAAACCCTGAGAGTTCAAAGTTCACAGAGTCCTCTCTCGTTTAAAGCCTCACTCTTCTGTGCCCAGGCTCCGGCCTGCTGTGGTGGCGAACCACATCGCACATGGCTGTGTCCTCTGTCCCCCCCCACCCCGGCCCAGCACATAGTAGGTGCCTGGCACTCAGTGGGCACTTGCTCTGCCGTGGTGCCAGCGCCCAGTGCCATGACTGCAGCGCCTGCCGGTAGCCTCGTCAGTGTGACGGTGAATGTCGCAGGTGGTGTTGCCACCGTGTTGGTGAGACAGTGTCACCTGAGGACATGAGGGAGCTGCTTAATGCACCGTTGACTTTTGTTTGTTTGTTTTTAGAGAGAGGGTCTTGCTCTGTGGTCAGACTGGAGTGCAGTGGTGCCATCTCGGCTCACTGCAACCTCCACTTCCCCAGTTCAAGCAATTCTTCTGCCTCAGCCTCCCAAGTGACTGGGATTACAGGCTCACGTCACCACACTCAGCTAATACAGGCCTGTGCCACCGGGCCCAGCTAATTTTTGTATTTTTAGTAGAGATGGGGTTTCACCATGTTGGCCAGGCTGGTCACGAACTTCTGACCTCAAGTGATCCACCTGTCTTGGCTTCCCAAAGTGCTGGGATTACACAGGTGAGCCACCGGACCTGGCCTAATTCATTTTTTGTTTTTGAGACAGACTTTTGCTCTTGTTGCATAGGCTGCAGTGTAATGGCACAGTTTCAGCTCACTGCAACCTTTGCCTTCCGGGTTCAAGAGATTCTCCTGCCTCAGCCTCCCAGGTAGATGGGATTACAGACATGTGCCACCATGGCCAGCTAATTTTTTGTATTTTTAGTAGAGACGGGGTTTCTCCAGGTTGGTTAGGCTGGTCTCGAACTCTCGACCTCAGGTGATCCACCCACCTTAGCCTCCCAAACTGCTGGGTTTACAGGCCTGAGCTACTGCGCCCAGCCGGCCTAATCAATTTTTTAAAACGAGTTAGAGATTTGGGGTTAGCCTTGTTTTCCAGGAATAAAGTACCATTTTTAGTGGCCAAGAATGTACCAGAAGGTGTGGCCCTGTGACATATCCGGCTGGGTCTGCCCAGGGCCCTGCTCAGCGACCGGGGCTTTGTAGGATTTATGCTGCCACTTGCAGAGAAAATGGCCCTGAGTGAGGGCGCTATGACTGCCCCACCTGCCTCCTGTAACCGCGTGGGTGTCGGATTCGGGGCCGGGAATTGGGGTTCTGTGGGGCCAGCACACGGCCCTGTGCTTCTCCTTTGGGCGGAGAGAGGGTGGGGGCAGCCCTGTGTGTCTCCCACTCTAGGAGGGAGGGTGGGGTTGGTGCACCAGTGCGGTGTCTCTGCTGCAGGTGGCAGGGCTGACGCTGCTGGCTGTCGGGGTCTACTCAGCCAAGAATGCCACGCTTGTCGCTGGCCGCTTCATCGAGGCTCGGCTGGGGAAGCCGTCCCTGGTGAGGGAGACGTCCCGCATCACGGTGCTGGAGGCGCTGCGGCACCCCATCCAGGTAGCGGCGCGGGCCTGGCCCTCCCTGAGTGCAGTTCCTGGCTGAGTCCCTTCTACCCCACGAGCACAGCCCACGCACACCCTCCCGTCCCTTCCCTTTCCCCGGATAACGGGCAACCGCATGCTGCTTCACGTGTGGGTTTTCTTGTCTGGTGCTGTACCTTAGGGGTCTGCATCAGTGAGACCCTTACCCATCTGCCTCAGTCTCCCCCGCTCAGGGCTCTTGGTGGGGCCTGGGAGCACATCGAGGTCCTTGCAAGTCCTGGGACTTGGGTGTGTGGTCGTCTGTCGGGGAAGCTGCTACAGGCCACGGTGTCTAGCGGCCTCCTTAGGGAACCGCGCCACTTGCCAGCCCCCCCAGGTGCCTGCTCTCCACACGGTGATGGTGGGGTCTCCACAGGTCACTCGGTGGGTGGTTAAGAAAATAAAAGCCGATAGGAACTGGAAAATGCCCCTAATCCCAGCAATAGCCTCCCGGTCTCCCGGCGGGGCGGGGTTCCAGCTCCGGGCCAGTCCTGGCTGTGCTTTGGGGCAGCTCCGTTTCTGTGTGTTACGGAGCGTGTCTGTGCGTTGGTGGCTGTTCCGTGGCTGTGGCAGGTACCCCAATGGCACTTCCCCTTCCCCTCCGCAGGTCAGCCAGCGGCTCCTCAGTCGGCCCCAGGACGCGCTGGAGGGTGTTGTGCTCAGTGTAAGTCGGTGTGCCTGTGACCAGGGAGGCGCAGGGAGGGGACCGCGGAGCTGGGCAGGGCTGTGGCCCTTGCTGCTGCTCTTGGTGGTGCCCAGGAGCTTTTGGCTCCTGAGATACGACTGCTCGGATCGTGTCGGGGTTAGATAGGCTGCCCGTGAGCTGGGCCACTTCCCGAGGAGCGGAGTCCACACCCGGGCATTCCCGCAGCCCCTGCCCCTGAGGCTTCCGTGGGTGCAGAGTGTGTCCCCTAAGCCCCCGTCTTCCCCGGCAGCCCAGCTTGGAAGCGCGAGTGCGCGACATCGCCATAGCAACAAGGAACACCAAGAAGAACCGCAGCCTGTATAGGAACATCCTGATGTACGGGCCACCAGGCACCGGGAAGACGCTGTTTGCCAAGGTGAGAGCACCTGGCTGCGCAGGTGGGCCAGGAGCCGCTGGGGTCTCACCTGCCTGCAGGTGTCTGGGGGGCTCAGCCGCCTGGGGAATGGACCCCCCCTTAGGCCTTTGCCCACCCTCATGTAGGCTCAGGGTGCTGGTGTGGGCAGCAGCGCCTCCCATCTTCCAGGCAGGGGACGTCTCATGTCTGGCAGGCCGTGACTTCCAGGCAGGGTTGCCAGGCAGGGACACCCAGCAGGGGCTCCACACTCCATGTGGAGTGTGCAGGCTTTGCAGAGGCGGAGGGAACATCTGTTCTGTCTCCCCTCACCCTTCCTGTCCAGAAACTCGCCCTGCACTCAGGCATGGACTACGCCATCATGACAGGCGGGGACGTGGCCCCCATGGGGCGGGAAGGCGTGACCGCCATGCACAAGCTCTTTGACTGGGCCAATACCAGCCGGCGCGGGTGAGACGTCCCCACACCTCGCACCAGGCCCTTCGCTGCAGGCCAGCAGGCTGCCTTCTGGGAAGGGGGTCCAGGTGGCTTTCAGGGACCTTGTGATCTTTCTGCAGCTCTATCCTTGTGGCCACGCAGGAGGCCTGGCGGAGGGTCCCTCGGAGGGAAAGTCCCCTGAGTGTGGACCCTGGTGGACACGAGGCCCCCAGCGTGCGGAGGGTGCCAGTGGGATACTTGGCTCAGGGCAGAAGGGAGGTGGGAGGGTGCAGGGGGAAAGGGGTCTCCACAGCTGCAGGGGAGGCTCCTCCACAGCCGCCCTCCCTCCACCACTCATGCAGGTGGGCGTGGGCACCGGCTCCTTTTTGTAGAACCATTTGAAAGTTAGCTGAAGACAGCATGGCACGCACCCTTCAATAGGTCCCACGGTGACCCCGCGCAGGGCATGGCTGCGGCACCCTTGCGGTCTCAGCTGTCCTTGTTGGCACCACATTCATCATGGCTGGCACCCTCCCCTCTGGCCTTTGACCTCTTTTTTTTTTTTTTTTTTTTTTTTTGAGACGGAGTCTCGCTCTGTCGCCCAGGCTGGAGTGCAGTGGTGCAATCTCGGCTCACTGCAAGCTCCGCCTCCTGGGTTCACGCCATTCTCCTGCCTCAGCCTCTCCGAGTAGCTGGGACTACAGGCGCCTGCCACCACACCTGGCTAATTTTTTGTATTTTTAGTAAAGACGGGGTTTCACCGTGGTCTTGATCTCCTGACCTCGGGATCCGCCCGCCTCGGCCTCCCAAAGTGCTGGGATTACAAGCGTGAGCCACCGCGCCCGGCCTTGACCTTTCGCTTTTGAAGACCCTGCCCCTGGCGTGGACTCTGAGTGGCCACCAGCGCTACACTGGGCTGGGTGGGGGTGAAGCCTCCGGGACAGAGTCTGTCCCCCGTGTGTGGTTGGCCTGTGTGTGGGTGAAGCCTGTGGGGCGGAGTCTGTCCCCCGTGTGTGGTTGGCCTGTGTGTGGGTGAAGCCTGCGGGGCGGAGTCTGTCCCCCGTGTGTGGTTGGCCTGTGTGTGGGTGAAGCCTGCGGGGCAGAGTCTGTCTCCCGTGTGTGGTTGGCTTCCCAGCGCCTTCTGAGGCCGGGCCGTGGTCAGCTGTCCAGAGGCCAGGCTGATCGGCTTCTGTCGAGTCCAGGACTTAGGGCTCTGATGGGGCAGAGCCTGACCCCGTGGGGATCTGCCTGCTTGGCCTGCTCCTGCTGCAGCCGGACGCTGCTGTGGGCCGCTCCTGGCGTCACTCTCGCCCCGCTTGGCCTCCCTCTTGTTCACAGCCTCCTGCTCTTCGTGGATGAAGCAGACGCCTTCCTTCGGAAGCGAGCCTCTGTGAGTAACAGCCTCTGTCTGGCCACGGTGGGGGGTGGGATGGGCACAGCCATCGGCCTGGGCCACGCTGCAGCCCTCTGATCAATTTCTTTTTCTCTGTAAGCCTTGTGTGAAAAACAGCCTTTTTTTTTTTTTTTTTTTTTTTTTTTTTTTTTTTTTTGAGATGGAGTCTTGCTCTGTCGCCCAGGCTGGAGTGCAGTGGCGCGATCTCAGCCCACTGCAAGCTCCACCTCCCGGGTTCACACCATTCTCCTGCCTCAGCCTCTCAAGTAGCTGGGACTACAGGTGCCCGCCACTGCACCCGGCTAATTTTTTGTATTTTTAGTAGAGACGGGGTTTCACCATGTTAGCCAGGATGGCCTCAATCTCCTGATCTTGTGATCCACCACTTTCGGCCTCCCAGAGTCCTGGGATTACAGGTTTGAGCCCCCTCGCCTGGCCGAAAAACAGCATTTTTTAGGTCAGCTTAAAGATAAGTCACGGCTTTTGAGGTTTTTTTGTTTTTTGAGATGGAGTCTCGCTCTGTCGCCAGGCTAGAGTGCAATGGTGCGATCTCAGCTCACTGCAGCCTCCACCTCCTGGGTTCAAGCAATTCTCTTGTCTCAGCCTCCCAAGTAGCTGAGATTACAGGCACCCACCACCATACCCAGACAATATTTGTATTTTTAGTAGAGACGTGGTTTCATCATGTTGGCCAGGCTGGTCTCGAACTCGTGACCTCAGGTGATCCGCCCGCCTCGGCCTCCAAAAGTGCTGGTATTACAGGCGTGAGCCACCGCACCCGGACGTCCTGGTCTATTTTTATTTTTATTTGTTTGAGAGGAAGTCTCACTCTATCGCTTAAGCTGGCTTGCGGTGGTGCAATCTTCGCTCACTGCAACCTCCGCCTCCTGGATTCAAGGAATTCTCCTGCCTCAGCCCCCTGAGTAGCTGGGATTACAGGCTTTTGCCACCACACCGAGCTAAGTTTTTTGTGTTTTTAATAGAGATGGGGTTTCACCATGTTGGTCAGGCTGGTCGAGAACTCCTGACCTCCAACGATCCTCCCGCCTCGGCCTCCCAAAATGCTGGGATTACATGCGTGATCCACCACGCCCAGGCTTTTAATTATCATTTTAAGACAGGGTCTCTGTCGCCCAGGCTGGAGTGCAGGGGCGATCACAGCTCACTGTTGCCTCGACCTCTCGAGCTCAAGCAATCCTCCTGCCTCAGCTGCCCGAGTAGCTGGGACTGCAGGGGCACAGTGCAATGCCTGGCTGATTTTTTTGTAATTTTAGTAGAGTTGGAGTTACCTCACATTGCCCAGACTGGGCTCGAACTTCTGAGCTAAAGAGATTTGTCCACCTTGACCTTCTGAAGTGCTGGGATTACAGATGTGAGCCCCTACACCGGGTCAGGCTTGCTTGCTTGCTTGCTTGCTTTTTTTTTTTTTTTTTTTTTTTTTAAGGCAGAGTTTTACTCTGTCACCCACGCTGGAGTGCAGCGGTGCAATTTCAGCTCGCTGCAACCTCTGCCTCCCAGGTTTAAGTGATTCTCGTGCCTCAGCCTCCCACGTAGCTGGGACTACAGATGTGCCACCACGCCTGGCTAATTTTTGTATTTTTAGTAGAGACAGGGTTTCACCGTGTTGGCCAGGCTGGTCTCAAACTCCTTACCTCGTGTGATCTGCCCGCCTCGGCATCCCAAAATGCGAGTTACGTTTGTGAACCACCGCCCTTGGCCCTGGTCAGGCTTTTGAGTTTAGATCCATGAAAGTGTCGCCACGTCCCTACTCCCTGCAGGAAAGAGGCCAAGGCTTTGCTCCTGATGCCTAAGGCTGGAACCTTCTCTCTGCAGGAGAAGATAAGCGAGGACCTCAGGGCCACACTGAATGCCTTCCTGTATCGCACGGGCCAGCACAGCAACAAGTGAGGGAGCCCCTCGGGTCCTGGGCCCCCGGGCAGGGCTGTGCAGCCATCGCCCTTGGTTCCCACTGAGGGACCTGAGGGGCCCTGGCTCACAGTGCTGGGCAGCTGCCGTGGCCTCAACGTGCCCACCTCGGATGTCCCCTGGGAACGGCCCAGCTCAGGACAGCACGGGGTGTCACTGAGGAACATGCGGGGGCCTCCCAGGCAGAGCTGGGGTCAGTCCTGTCCTCACAGCCCCGTGCGCCGCCCCAGCTTGCGGGTCCCTCTGCCTCTAGGTTTCTGCAGTCCTGTGCCTGCAAGGGAGGTGGTCTGATTGAGGCTCTGCTGGGTCTCTTTTGGAGGGTGTGGGTGCCCTGGGGTGGGAGATGGAGACACTTTTGCTCCCGCGGGAAGCTGGGCATGAGCAGGTCCTGTGCGTCGGGGCAGAGCCTGGGACCTTGGTCCCTGCCTGGATGCTGGCCAGGGGTGCACCCTCCAGGCTTGGGGCCACCCTACTTCGTGTGGCCTCTGTGGGCTGCCGCCCAGAGGTCCCCAATAGGGTGACCGCCCTACATCCAGGCTCCCTAGTCCCTCCCAAATCCCCTAATTTTGAGTTTTCTTGGTCTCCTGGGTCCCTCCAGCCCTAGTCACATGTCACACGGAGGATCACATCCTGCCGGTCGGCCGTGGCTAACTCCTCAGGCGCATTGGGCTCGCTGGCTCAGCTGCTGCCAGTAGACGCTCCCTGGAGCCCTGACCCAGGTCCTTCTGCGAGAGGCAAGGCTGGGACCCTGCTGAGCTTCCCCTGAACCCGGGCCCCCGAGGTCCTGCTCCTGGCTCGTGTGGGTGAATTCTCCACATGGACTCTGGGTCCTGCATCCCTGCTCCCAGCACAGCAGGGCTCAGGCAGCAGGAGGGAGTGGTGTTCCCGGCACTGCTTATCAGGCTGGGCGAGGGTCAGCGGGAAAGCGCCATACAGGGGGAGAACAGAGGCCCAGGAAGCCAGGCCAGGGGACAGCTGGGTGCGGTGGGGCAGGTGGCCGACCAGGGCTGTGCCTGTGTCCTCGTGTTTCCAGCCACTGTAGGTCTTCCCTGTGGGGGCTGAGGAGGCCTCGTTCCCCTCGACGCAGCTCGGCCAGCAGCCCCAGCATCCTCATCATCCTCATCCCCGCCCCGCAGGTTCATGCTGGTCCTGGCCAGCAACCAGCCCGAGCAGTTTGACTGGGCCATCAACGACCGCATCAATGAGATGGTCCACTTCGACCTGCCAGGGCAGGAGGAGCGGGAGCGCCTGGTGAGAATGTATTTTGACAAGTATGTTCTTAAGCCGGCCACAGAAGGAAAGCAGTAAGTGTCCCGCCCCACCCAGCCCCCGTCCAGGGGCCCTCGCTCAGGGCCCACCCCCACCCCGACCCCTGTTCTCCAGACTCACCCAGCAGGCTCCGTCTCCAGGGTGGGCACCACCTCCCTGCCACGTGGTTTCACACAGGAGCCGCGTGGGCCCCAAGAGTCCCAGAGGCCGCATCCAGGGAGGTTCCACCACCCTTTCCTCATCCCCACCTGAGAACATGAGAACAGCCTGGCAGCATCTCCTTGGGTTTGGAGGCAGAGTCCATCACTTACAAACCTTTAACATTCCTTTTTTTTTTTTTTTTTTTTTTTTTGAGACAAAAGTCTCGTTCTTGTCGCCCAGGCTGGAGTGCAGTGGCGCGATCTCAGCTCACTGCAACCTCTGCCTCCCAAGTTCAAACAATCCTCTTGCCTCAGTCTCCTGAGTAGCTGAGATTACAGGCGCCTACCACCATGCCTGGCTAATTTTTTTTTTTTTTTTTAGTAGAAATGGGGTTTTACCATATTGGCCAGGCTGGTCTCAAACTCCTGACCTCAAGTGATTCACCCTCCTCAGCCTCCCAAAGTGCAGGGATGACAGATGTGAGCCACTGTGCCCGGCCTCTTTTACGTTCCTCTTCACTACATGGAGAGCTGTGAGGAAATCCTGTGCTCGGCCACTCCCAGGCCCTGGCAGTGAGGGGAGGTGACGTGGAGTGTTGCTCTGAGACCCCGTGTCGGGACTGGAGGGAGAGGCTCCTCATGGTCCACTGCTGGCTGCTGGCCTGGCCTCCCTCCAGCTGCCACACCCGGCCCTGGCGCCTCATGGTGTGGGGCACGGCTCCTGCTGCAATGTGCCTTGAAGCTGTCAGGCTCCCTGTTGCTTGCGGTGGGTGCAGCAGGCACCGTGGGCAGAGCCCTCCAGGCGATGAGGGGCCCTGACACCACACACCGGCTGCCTCGGGAACACTCCAGATGAGCCCAGGCTGCTCCACTTCTTGGCGTCCCCAGGGCCCTGGTTTCTGAGTCCTTCTGTGCACCTGACCTAAATTTCTGCTGTCTCCAGTGACGACAAAAGCTGCTCTGTTCCAAAGAGAGCCTGGTTCTCCCCTGCCGACCCCTCAGCTGCCGCCTGCTCCATGCCAGCCCAGCTGTCTGGGCCTCGGTTTCTCTATGCCGTCCCCTGCCCTGGGCTCCCCCCACCCCCATGGCTGCTCGTAGCCTTGTAGCCTTGGCACCATGACTTGGCTTCTGTGGCCTCCAGGCAGACGCTTTTGCTAGAACTCAGGGCTCCGCCACTGCCAGCGTAACGGCCATGTGCCCTGTGGGTGCTGAGTGGGCAGGGCTGGTGTGAGGAGGGGGTGCGGCCATCTCCAGGCCCCACAGCTGCCCCCTTCCTGCTCAGCCCAGGCCTGGCTTGCATCAGGGAGGGGGCGGAGATTGATTGTCACAGGTAGAGAGTCCCTCCCAAGAGGGCATCTGGCATGAGTATCCGCCTGGCTGCCCGTTTTCCGGCCTCCACCTCATGGTGTGGGAGCTGCTGCCTCGGCTAGCCCACTTGGGAACTCCTTACCCAGGCGTCTGAAGCTGGCTCAGTTTGACTACGGGAGGAAGTGCTTAGAGATCGCTCGGCTGACAGAGGGCATGTCGGGCCGGAAGATCACACAGCTGGCCGTGTCCTGGCAGGTGAGTCAGTCTCGGGCGCGCCCACCCAGACGGGAGCCCAGCTGCTGTGGAGATGCTTGGCTGCGCCAGGCCTGTCCCAGCACCGGTGTCATGTGGGAGCTTCTCTTGAGGGGTTTTCGGTGCACAGATGTGACACGGGGCCCCTGCCCCAGTTGGGCCACTCCACGAAGTGGCACGCATCTGCTCCAGCAAGAAGGGTGGGGCCATGTCGGTGGCTGATGGTCACAGGTCAGGAAGCCAGTGCGGCATCCTAGTAGCCCGGGCTCTGCCAGGTGGGGCGGGAGGCTTCTGATGCTCACCTTGGTAGACAGGCACCCCCCGGTGTGAATGGTCATCAGGACAGGCCCTGTGTGAGTTTGGTGGTGGGGGTTGAGGGACGTTGTGTTTCTTGGACCAAGTCCGTTGGCTTGGTCCTGCTTGATGGGCCCAGACACACAGGTGGGAGTGGCTTCTAATTGTCCCACAGCCAGTTGTTCCTCGGAGGCACCCCTCCTGCAGCTCCGTGGCTGCCCCAGGGCCAAGGAGCTGGGACTCACAGGAGTATGGGTGTGGACATCCAGAAAGCTTTGGTCTTTGGGGGTTGCTGGAAAAGCAAAACCAGGTCTGTGGGGCAGAAGGCGCCCTGGCCACGCACAGGCATCGCCGCCTCTGGGGTCCACAGAGTCTGTGTGACAACCTGGTCCCTCGATCCAGCAGTGCTTTAATGTGTGACAGCTTAATGAAGTAGCCAATTACCTTGATTTGAACGTTGGAGCCCAGGTATGTAGGGAGCTGTATTAGTCAGTACAGGCTGGGTTATGCCGCTGTGACAAAGAGCCCCAGATCTCAAACCCCGTCCTTGTGGGTTAGCTGAGGTCTCTGTTCCAGGACGTCCCCACTTGGAACCAGGTCTGTTTCCACAACTAAGAAAGCAGAGGCTGGGTGTGGTGGTGGCTGATGCTTGTATTCCCAGCATTTGGGAAGGCCAAGTCAGTCAGATTATTTGAAGCCAGGGGTTCAGGACCAGCCTGGAAAGCAAGGCGAGACCCCATCTCTACAAAAAATAAAAAATTAGCTGGACCTGGTGGCGCATGCCTGTAATGCCAGCTGCCTGGGAGGCTGAGGTGGGAGGATCACTTGAGTCAAGGAGGTGGAGGCTGCAGTGAGCTGTGATTGTGCCACTGCACTCCAGCCTGGGTTGCAGAGTGAGACCCTGTCTTAAAAAATAAGGATAATTTGGACTGGGCGCGGTGGCTCATGCCTGTAATCCCAGCATGCTGGGAGGCCCAGGAGAGAGAATCACTTGAGGCCAGGAGTTCGAGACCAGCCTGGCCAACATGTCGAACTCCAGCTCTACTAAAAATACAAAAATTGGTCGGGCATGGTGGTGGTGCATGCCTGTATTCTCAGCGACTCGAGAAGCTGAGGCAGGAGGATCGCTTAAACCCGGGAAGTGGAGGTTGCGGTGAGCTGAGATCATGCCACTGCACTCCAGCCTGAGCCACAGAGTGAGACTCTGTCACAAAAAAATAAACAACAAAAAAACAAAACAGGAGTGTGGTCCACTGCTCGGCCTGCCATGCCATAACCACTGGGGCATGTGTCCCCACAGCTCTGAAGGCTAGAGGCCCAAGGTCAGGGTGCCAGCTCGGTCCCTCCCTGTGGAGTGTTCTTTGCTGGGTCCTCATTTGGCAGAGAGAGCAACTCAGCTCTCTCTGGTGTCCCTTATAAGGACACTCATCCTGTACTGCTCACAGCGGTGGTGGTGAGCCACCACGCCCAGCACCAACTTTGTCCTTCAAGAGTTTTTTTCTTTTTGTGCCGGGCACGGTGGCTCACGCCTGTAATCCCAGCACTTTGGGAGGCTGAGGTGGGTGGATTGCCTGAGGTCAGGAGTTCAAGACCAGCCTGGCCAACATGGTGAAACCCTGTCTCTACTAAAAATACCAAACTTAGCTGGGCATGGTGGTGTGTGCCTATAATCTCAGCTACTCAGGAGGCTGAGGCACGAGAATTGCTTGAACTCTGGAGGCAGAGGTTCCAGTGAGCTGAGTTGGTGCCATTGAACTCCAGTCTGGGCTATTCAGGATCCCCTGAGATTCCATATGAATTTTAGGAATGGTTTTCCTATTTTTGTAAAACATAATTGGGGTTTTTACAGGGATTGCATTTAGTCTCTATGTTGCTTTGATGTCTCTCAGCAATATTGTGTGGTTTTCTTTGTCTTTTTGAGATGGAGTCTCGCTCTGTCACCCAGGCTGGGGTTCAGTGTTGCGATCTTAACTCACTGCCACCTTCGCCTCCTTGGTTAAAGTGATTCTCCTGACTCAGCCTCCTGAGTAGCTAGGATTACAGGCACACACCAACATGCCTGGCTAATTTTTGCATTTTTAGTAGAGACAGGGTTTTGCCATGTTGGCCAGGCTGGTCTCGATCTCCTGACATGAGGTGATCCATCTGCCTCTGGCTCCCAAAGTGCTGGGATTCAGGTGTGGGCCACCACGTCTGGCCAGTTTTCACTGTACAAGTCTTTCACCTTCTTGGTTAAATGAATTTCCAAGTATTTTATTCTTTCGGATGCTATTGTAAATGGAAATGGTTTCATAATTTCCCTTTCAGATTGTTCATTGTGGGCCAGGCATGGTGGCTCATGCCTGTAATCCCAACACTTTGGGAGGCCAAGGCGGGTGGATCACGAGGTCAGGAGATCGAGACCATCCTGGCTAACGCGGTGAAACCCCATCTCTACTAAAAATACAAAAAAAAAACATTAGCCGAGCGTGGTGGCGTGTGCCTGTAGTCCCAGATACTTGGGAGGCTGAGGTAGGAGAATGGCATGAACCCAGGAGGCGGAGCTTGCAGTGAGCCGAGATCATGCCACTGCACTTCAGCCTGGGTGACACAGCGAGACTCTGTCTCAAAAAAAAAAAAAAAAAAAAAGTCATTGTTGGTATGTAGAATTGCAGCTTTTTTTTTTTCTGTTGATTTTGTTTCCTGTAACTTTGCTGATGTCACGGGGTTGCTTTTTCTAGGATTCTAGGATTTTCTACATATAAGATGATATCATCTGAGAACAGGTGATTTTTACCTCTCCCTTTTCTGTTTGGATGACTTTTCTTTTTCTTTTTTTTTTTTTTTTTGAGACGGAGTCTTGCTCTGTCCCCCAGGCTGGAGTGCAGTGGCGCAATCTCGGCTCACTGCAAGCTCTGCCTCCCGGGTTCACGCCATTCTCCTGCCTCAGCCTCCTGAGTAGCTGGGACTACAGGCGCCCGCCAACACGCCCGGCTAATTTTTTGTATTTTTAGTAGAGACGGGGTTTCACCGTGTTAGCCAGGATGGTCTCGATCTCCTGACCTCGTGATCCGCCCGCCTCGGCCTCCCAAAGTGCTGGGATTACAGGCTTGAGCCACCGCGCCCGGCCGTCTTTTTCTTGTCTAATGGCCCTGGCCACAACTTCCAGTGGTATCTGGAATAGAAGCAGTAAAGCATTCTTGCCTGGTTCCTTACTCAGAGGAAAAGCTTCCAGTTTTTCACCACTGAGTATGTCACCTGTGGGCTTGTGATATATGGCCTTCATTGTGTTTAGGGCGTATCCTTCAATTCTTGGTTTGGTGAGTGTTTTTATCATAAAAGTGTGAGGTGGGCAGATCACCTGAGGTCGGCAGTTTGAGGCCAGCCTGACCAACATGGAGAAACCCATCTCTACTAAAAATACAAAATTTGTTGGGCGTGGTGGTGCATACCTGTAATCCCAGCTACTAGGGAAGCTGAGGCAGGAGAATCACGTGAATGCGGCAGGCAGAGGTTGCACTGAGCCGAGATTGTGCCATCACACTCCAGCCTGGGTAAGAAGACCAAGATTCTGTCTCAAAAAAAAAAAAAAAAAAAAAAAAAAAAATGGCCAGGCGTGGCGGCTCTTGCCTGTAATCCCAGCACTTTGGGAGGCTGAGGTGGGTGGATCACAAGGTCAGGAGATTGAGACCATCCTGGCTAACATGGTGAAACCCTGTCCCTACTACAAATATAAAAAATTAGCTGGGCGTGGTGGCGGGTGCCTGTAGTCCCAGCTACTCAGGTGGCTGAGGCAAGAGAATGGCGTGAACACAGGAGGCAGAGGTTGCAGTGAACCGAGATGCCTGGT
>NW_026653093.1:0-16856 GCF_009828535.3 Hylobates moloch
TCATCAACTAACGTGCAAAATAACCAACTAACATCATAATGACAGGATCAAATTCACACATAACAATATTAACTTTAAATGTAAATGGGCTAAATGCTCCAATTAAAAGACACAGACTGGCACATTGGATAAGGAGTCAAGACCCATCAGTGTGCTGTATTCAGGAAACCCATCTCATGTGCAGAGACACACATAGACTCAAAATAAAGGGATGGAGGAAGATCTATCAAGCAAACGGAAAACAAAAAAAGGCAGGGGTTGCAATCCTAGTCTCTGACAAAATGGACTTTAAACCAACAAAGATCAAAAGAGACAAAGAAGTCCATTACATAATGGCAAAGGGATCGATTCAACAAGAAGAGGTAACTATCCTAAATATATATGCACTCAACACAGGAGTACCCAGATTAATAAAGCAAGTCCTGATTGACCTACAAAGGGACTTAAACTCCCACACAATAATAATGGGAGATGTTAACACTCTACTGTCAACATTAGACAGATCAATGAGACAGAAATTTAACAAGGATAGCCAGGAATTGAACTCAGCTCTAAACAAAGTGGACCTAATAGACATCTACAGAACTCTCCACCCCAAATCAATAGAATATACATTTTTCCAGCACCACACCACACCTATTCCAAAATTGACCACATAGTTGGAAGTAAAGCTCTCCTCAGCAAATGTAAAAGAATAGAAATTATAATAAACTGACTCTCAGACCACAGTGAAATCAAACTAGAACTCAGGATTAAGAAACTCGCTCAAAACCGCTCAAATACGTGGAAACTGAACAACCTGTTCCTGAATGACTACTGGGTACATAATTAAATAAAGACAGAAATAAAGATGTTCTTTGAAACTAACGAGAACAAAGACACAACATACCAGAATCTCTGCAACACATCCAAAGCAGTGTGTAGAGGGAAATTTATAGCACTAAATGCCCACAAGAGAAAGCAGGAAAGATCCAAAATTGACACCTTAACACCACAATTAAAAGAACTAGAAAAGCAAGAGCAAACACATTCAAAAGCTAGCAGAAGGCTAGAAATAACTAAAATCAGAGCAGAACTGAAGGAAATAGAGACACAAAAAACCCTTCAAAAAATTAATGAATCCAGGAGCTGGCTTTTTGAAAAGATAAACAAAATAGACCACTAGCAAGACTAATAAAGAATAAAATAGAGAAGAACCAAATAGATGCAATAAAAAATGAAAAAGGGGATATCACCACTGATCCCACAGAAATACAATCTACTATCAGAGAATACTACAAACACCTCTATGCAAATAAACTAGAAAATTTGGAAGAAATGGATAAATTCTTCAACAGATACACCCTCCCAAGACGAAACCAAGAAGTTGAATCTCTGAATAGACCAATAACAGGCTCTGAAATTGTGGCAATAATCAATAGCTTACCAACAAAAAAGAGTCCAGGACCTGATGGATTCACAGCCAAATTCTACCAGAGGTACAAGGAGAAACTGGTACCATTCCTTCTGAAACTATTCCAATCGATAGAAAAAGAGAGAATCCTCCCTAACACATTTTATGAGGCCAGCATCGTCCTGATACCAAAGCCTGGCAGAGACACAACCAAAAAAGAGAATTTCAGACCAATATCCTTGATGAACATTGACGCAAAAATCCTCAGTAAAATACTGACAAACCGAATCAGGCAGCACATCAAAAAGGTTATCCACCATGATCAAGAGGGCTTCATCCCTGGGATGCAAGGCTGGTTCAACATATGCAAATCAATAAATGTAATCCAGCATATAAACACAACCAAAGACAAAAAACACATGATAATCTCAATAGATGCAAAAAAGGCCTTTGACAAAATTCAACAACCCTTCATGCTAAAAACTCTCAATAAATTAGATATTGATGGAATGTATCTCAAAATAATTAGAGCTATCTATGACAAACCCACAGCCAATATCATACTGAATGGGCAAAAACTGGAAGCATTCCCTTTGAAAACTGGCAAAAGAAAGGGATGCCTTCTCCCACCACTCCTATTCAACACAGTACTTGAAGGTCTGGCCAGGGCAATCAGGCAGGAGAAAGAAATAAAGGGTATTCAATTAGGAAAAGAGGAAGTCAAATTGTCCCTGTTTGCAGATGACATGATTGTATATCTAGAAAACCCCCTTGTCTCAGCCCAAAATCTCCTTAAGCTTATTAGCAATTTCAGCAAAGTCCCAGGATACAAAATCAATGTACAGAAATCACCAGCATTCTTGTACACCAATCACAGACGAACAGAGAGCCAAATCCTGAGTGAACTCCCATTCACAATTGCTTCAAAGAGAATAAAATACCTAGGAATCAAACTGACAAGGGATGTGAAGGACCTCTTCAAGGAGAACTACAAGCCACTGCTCAATGAAATAAAAGAGGATACAAACAAATGGAAGAACATTCCATGCTCATGGGTTGGAAGAATCAGTATTGTGAAAATGGCCATATTGCCCAAGGTAACTTATAGATTCAATGCCATCCCCATCAAGCTACCAATGACTTTCTTCACAGAATTGGAAAAAACTACTTTAAAGTTCACATGGAACCAAAAGAGACCCACATCACCAAGTCAATCCTAAGCCAAAAGAACAAAGCTGGAGGCATCACGCTACCTGACTTCAAACTATACTACAAGGCTACAATAACCAAAACAGCATGGTACTGGTACCATAACAGAGACATACATCAATGGAACAGAAGGGAGCCCTCAAAAATAATGCCACATATCTACAACTATCTGATCTTTGACAAACCCGACAAAAACAAGCAATGGGGAAAGAATTCCCTAATTAAAAAATGATGCTGGGAAAACTGGCTAGCCATATGTAGAAAGCTGAAATTGGATCCCTTCCTTACACCTTATACAAAAATTAATTCAATATGGATTAAAGACTTACATGTTAGACTTAAAACCGTAAAAACTCTAGAAGAAAACCTAGGCAATACCATTCAGGACATAGGCATGGGCAAGGACTTCATGTCTAAAACACCAAAAGCAATGGCAACAAAAGCCAAAATTGACAAATGGGATCTACTTAAACTAAAGAGCTTCTGCACAGCAAAAGAAACTACCATCAGAGTGAACAGGCAACCTACAAAATGGGAGAAAATTTTCACAACCTAATCATCTGACAAAGGGCTAATATTCAAAATCTACAATGAACTCAAACAAATTTACAAGAAAAAAACAAACAACCCCTTCAAAAAGTGGGCGAAGGACATGAACAGACACTTTCCAAAAGGAGACATTTATGCAGCCAAAAAACACATGAGAAAATGCTCATCATCACTGGCCATCAGAGAAATGCAAATCAAAACCACAATGAGATACCATCTCACACCAGTTAGAATGGCCATCATTAAAAAGTCAGGAAACAGCAGGTGCTGGAGAGGATGTGGAGAAATAGGAACACTTTTACACTGTTGGTGGGACTGTAAACTAGTTCAACCATTGTGGAAGTCAGTGTGGCAATTCCTCAGGGTTCTAGAACTAGAAATCACATTTGACCCAGCCATCCCATTAATGGGTATATACCCAGAGGACTATAAATCATGCTGCTCTAAAGATACATACACACGTATATTTATTGCGGCACTATTTACAATAACAAAGACTTGGAACTAACCCACATGTCCAACAACGATAGACTGGATTCAGAAAATGTGGCACATATACACCATGGAATACTATGCAGCCATAAAAAATGATGAGTTCGTGTCCTTTGTAGGGACATGGATGAAACTGGAAAACATCATTCTCAGTAAACTATCGCAAGGACAAAAAACCAAACACCGCATGTTCTCACTCATAGGTGAGAATTGAACAATGAGAACTCATGGACACAAGAAGGGGAACATCACACTCCAGGGACTGTTGTGGGGTGGGGGTAGGGGGGAGGGACAGCATTACGAGATACACCTAATGCTAAATGACGAGCTAATGGGTGCAGCAAACCAACATGGCACATGGATACATATGTGACAAAACTGAACATTGTGCACATGTACCCTAAAACCTAAAGTATAATAAAAAAAAAAACTACACAGAAGTATTCTGATATACTTCTTTGTGATGTGTACATTCATCTCACAGAGTTGAACTTTCCTTTTGATAGAGCTGCTTTGAAACACCGTTTTTGTAGCATCTGCACATGGATATTTGGTGCGGTTTGAGGCCTATGGTGGAAAAGGAAATATCTTCACATAAAAACTAGACAGAAGCATTCTGACCAACACGTTTGTGATATGTGCATTCTTGTCACAGAGTTGGTCTTTAATTTTGATAGAGCAGTTTTGAAACTCTGTTTTGTACAGTCTGCAAGGGGACATTTTAAGTGGTTTGAGGCCTGTCTTGGAATGGGAAATATCTTCATATAAAAATTAGACAGAAGCCTTCTGACAAACTTCTCTGTGATGTGTGCATTAATGTCACAGAGTTGAATGTTACTTTTGATTGAGCAGTTTTGAATCACTCTTTTTGTAGAATCTGCAAGTGGATATTTGAAGCACTTTGAGGGCTATGGTGGAAAAAGAAATACCTTCAGATAAAAAGAGACAGAAGCATTCTGACAAACTACTTTGTGATGTGTGCATTCGTCTCACAGAGTTGAACTTTACATACCTAATGCTAAATGATGAGCTAATGGGTGCAGGAAATCAACATGGCACATGGATACATATGTAACAAACCTGCACATTGTGCACATGTACCCTAAAACCTAAAGTATAATAATAAAAAAAAAAGAACTTTACTTCTGATAGAACAGCTTTGAAACACTCTTTTTGTAGAATCTGCAATTGGACATTTGGAGCGCTTCGAGGCCTACAGTGGAAATGGATATATCTTCACATAAAAACTAGATAGAAACATTCAGACAAATGCCTTCGTGATACGTGCATTCTTCTCACAGAGTTGAACTTTATTTTTCATAGAGCAGTTTTGAAACTCTCTTTTTCTAATATCTGCAAAGGGATATTTGGAGTGGTTTGAGGCGTGTCATGGAAAGGGAAATATCTTCATATAAAAACTAGACAGAAGCATTCTGAAAATCTTCTTTGAGATGTATGCCTTAATGTCACAGAGTTGAATGTTACTTTTGATTTAGCAGTTTTGAAACACTCTTTTTGTAGAATCTGCAAGTGGACATTTGGAGCATTTTGAGGCCTATCTTGGAAAGGGAAATAACTTCATATAAAAACTAGACAGAAGCTTTCTGACCAACTTCTTTGTGATGTGTCCATTCATCTCACAGAGTTGAAGCTTTCTTTTGATAGAGCAGCCTTGAAACAGTCTTTTGTAGAATCTGCAATTGGACATTTGGAGCGCTTTGAGGCCTACGGTGGAAAAGGAAATATGTTCACATAAAAACTAGATATAAGCATTCTGACAAACGCCTTTGTGATACGTGCATTCTTCCCACAGAGTTGAAATTTACTTTTGATAGAGCAGTTTGAAACTCTCTTTCTTTATTATCTGCAATGGAACAATTTTTGCGTTTTGAGGCCTATGTTGGAAAGGGAAATATCTTCATATAAAACGTAGACAGAAGCATTCTGACAAACTTCTTGTGATGTGTGCATTCATCTAACAGAGTTGAACCTTACTTTTGATAGAGCGGTTTTGAAAGAATCTTTTTGTAGTATCTGCAAGGGGACATTTGGAGGGGTTAGAGGCTTCTCTTGGAAACGGAAATACCTTCATATAAAAACTAGATAGAAGCATTCTGACAAACTACTTTGTAAAGTGTGCCTTCTTCTCACAGAGTTGAACTTTACTTTTGATAGAACAGTTTTGAAAGTCTCTTTTTGTAGTATCTGCAAGTGGACATTTGGAGCGCTTTGAGGCCTATGGTGGAAAAAGAAATATCTTCACATAAAAACTACACAGAAGTATTCTGACAAACAACTTCGTGATGTGTGCATTCATCTCACAGATTTGAACCTTACTTTTGATAGAGTAGCTTTGAAACACTCTTTTTGTAGGATCTGTAAGTGGACATTTGGAGTGATTTGAGGCCTATGGTGGAAAAGGAAATATCTTCCAATAAAAACTACACAGAAGCATTCTGACAAATTTCTTTGTGATGTGTGTATCCATCTCACAGTGTTGAACCTTACTTATCGTAGAGCAGCTTTTAAACACTCTTTTTGTAGAATCTACAAGTGGACATTTGGAGCACTTTGAGGGCGATGCTGGAAAAGGAAATATCTTCACATAAAAACTTGACATAAGCATTCTGACAAACGCCATTGTGATATGTACATTCCCCTCACAGAGTTGAACTTTACTTTTGATAGAGCAGTTTTGAAATGGTCTTTTTGTATTATCTGATATGGGACATTTTTTGACTTTTTATGCCTATCTTGGAAAGGGAAATATCTTCATATAAAAACAAGACAGAAACATTCTGACAAACTTCTTTGTAATGTGTGCATTAATGTCACTGAGTTGAACCTTACTTTTGATTGAGCAGTTTTGAAACACTCTTTTTGTAGAATCTGCAAGTGCACATATTGAGTGCTTTGAGACCAATGGTGGAAAAGGAAATATATTCACATAAAAACTACACCGAAGTATTCTGACAAACTTCTTTGTGATGTGTGCTTTCATCTCACAGAGTTGAAACTTACTTATGATAGAGCAGCTTTGAAACACTCTTTTTGTAGAATGTGCAAGTGGATATTTGGAGCACTTTGAGGCCTATGGTGAAAAAATAAATATCTTCACATAAAAAAGAGACAGAAGCATTCTGACAAACTTCTTTGTGATGTGTGCATTCATTTCACAGAGTTTAACCTTACTTTTTATAGAACAGCTTTGAAACCCTCTCTTTGTACAATCTGCAATTGGACATTTGGAGCACTTTGAGGCCTACGGTGGAAAAGGAAGTATCTTCACATAAAAACGAGACAGAAGAATTCTGACAAACGCCTTTGTGATATGTGCATTCTTCTCACAGAGTTGAAATTTTCTCTTGATAGAACAGTTTTGAAACTCTCTTTTTGTATTATCTGCAATGGGACATTTGTTGCCTTTTGAGGCCTATCTTGGAAAGGGAAATATCTTCATATAAAAACTAGATAGAAGCATTCTGACAAACTTCTTTGTGATGTGTGCATGGGTGTCACAGAATTGAAACTTACTTTTGATTGAGCAGTTCTGAAACCCACTTTTTGCAGAATCTGCAAGTGGACACTTGGAGCGCTTTGAGGCTTATGGTGGAAAAAGAAATATCTTCACACAAAAACTATACAGAAGCATTCTGACGAACTTCTTCGTGATGTGAGCATTCATCTCACACAGTTGAACGTTACTCTTGATAGATCAGCTTTGAAACTCTCTTTTTATAGAATTTGCAAGTGGACATTTGGATCGCTTTGAGGCCTATGGTGGAAAAGGAAATATCTTCACAGAAAAACTAGACAGAAGCATTCTGACAAATTTATTTGTGATGTGTGCATTCATCTCACAGTGTTGAACCTTGTTTTTCATAGAGCAGCTTTGAAACACTCTTTTTGTAGAATCTGCAAGTGGACTTTTGGAGCACTTTGAGGCCTATGCTGGAAAAGGAAAAATCTTCACATGAAAACCAGACAGAAGCATTCTGACAAATGTCTTTGTGATATGTACATTCTTCTCACAGAGTTGAACTTTACTTTTGATAGAGCAGTTTTGAAATCGTCTTTTTGTATTATCTGTCATGGGATATTTTTTGCCTTTTGAAGCCTATCTTGGAAAGGGAAATATCTTCATAGAAAAACAAGACAGAAGCATTCTAACAAACTTCTTTGTGATGTGTGCATTAATGTCACAGAGTTGAACCTTACTTTTGATAGAGCAGTTTTGAAACCCTCTTTTTATAGAATTTGCAAATGGAAATTTGGAGTGCTTTGAGTCCTATGGTGGAAAAGGAAATATCTTCACATAACAACTAGACAGAAGCATTCTGACAAATTTCTTTGGATGTGTGCATTCATCTCACAGTGTTGAACCTTAGTTTTCATACAGCAGCTTTGAAACACTCTTTTTGTAGAATCTGCTAGTGGACATTTTGAGCACTTTGAGGCCTATGGTGGAAAAGGAAATATCTTCACATAAAATCTACAAAGAAGTATTCTGACAAACTTCTTTGTGATGTGTGCTTTCATCTCACAGAGCTGAACCTTACTTTTGATAGAGAAGCTTTGAAACACTCTTTTCGTAGAATATGCAAATGGATATGTGTAGCGGTTTGAGGCCTATGGTGAAAAAGGAAATATCTTCACCTAAAAAATAGACTGAAGCATTTTGACAAACTTCCTCATGATGGTTACATTCATCTCACAGACTTGAACCTTGCTTTTGATAGAGCAGCTTTGAAACATCCTTTTTGTAGAATTTGCAAGTGGACTTTTGGAGCGCTTTGAGGCCTGTGGTGGAAAAGGAAATATCTTCACATAAAAACTAGAGGAATTCTGACAAACACCTTTGTGATACATGTGTTCTTCTCATAGAGTTCAACTTTTCTTTTGATAGAGCAGTTTTGAAACACTCTTTTTGTATTATCTGCAATGGGACATTTGTTGCCTATTGAGGCCTATCTTGGAAAGGGATATATCTTCACATAAAAACTAGACGGAAGCATTCTGACAACCTTCTTTATGATGTGTGCATTTGTGTCACAGAGTTCAAACTTACTTTTGATTGAGCAGTTCTGAAACCCTCTTTTTGCAGAATCAGCAAGTGGACATTTGGAGCGCTTTGAGGCTTATGGTGGAAAAGGAAATATCTTCACACAAAAACTACACAGAAGTATTCTGACAAACTTCTTTGTGATTTGTGCATTCATCTCAAAGAGTTGACCTTACTTTTGATAGATCAGCTTTGAAACACTCTTTTTGTAGAATATGCAAGTGGACATTTGGAGTGCTTTCAGGCCTATGGTGCAAAAGGAAATATCTTCTTTGCATAAAAACTTGACAGAAGCATTCTGACAAACTTCTTTGTGATGTGTGCATTCATCTAACAGTGTTGAACCTTGCTTTTCATAGAGCAGATTTGAAACACTCTTTTTGTAGAAGCTTCAAGTGGACTTTTGGAGCGCTTTGAGTCCTATGCTGGAGAAGGAAGTATCTTCACATAAAAACCAGACAGAAGCATTCTGACAAACGCCATTGTGATACATACATTCTTCTCACAGAGTTGAACTTTACTTTTGATAGAGAAGTTTTGAATCCATCTTTTTGTATTATCTGCCATGGGACATTTTTTCCTTTTGAGGCCTATCTTGGAAAGGGAAATATCTTCATATAAAAACTAGACAGAAGCATTCTAATAAACTTCTTTGTGTACTGTGCATTAATGTCACAGAGTTGAACCTTACTTTTGATAGAGCAGCTTTGAAACACTCTTTTTATACAATTTGCAAGTGGAAATTTGGAGCGCTTTGTGGCCTATGGTGGAAAAGGAAATATCTTCACATAACAACTAGACAGTAGCATTCTGACAAATTTCTTTGTGATGTGTGCATTCATCTCACAGTGTTGAACCTTAGTTTTCATACAGCAGCTTTGAAACACTCTTTTTGTAGAACCTGCATTTGGACATTTGGAGAGCTTTGAGGCCTACATTGGAAAAGGAAATATCTTCAAATAAAAATCAGACAGAAGCATTCTGACAAACATCTTAATGGTACGTATATTCTTCTCACAGAGTTGAACTTTACTTTTGATGGAGCAGTTTTGAAACGGTCTTTTTGTATTATATGCCATGGGACATTTGCTGCCTTTTTAGGCCTATCTTACAGAGGGAAATATCTACATATAAAAAGTAGATGGCAACATTCTGACAAACTTCTTTGCATTTGTGCATTAATGTCACAGAGTTGAATCTTACTTTTGATTGAGCAATTTTGAAACACTATTTTCATAGGATCTGCAAGTGGACATTTTGAGCACTTTGAGGCCAATGGTGGAAAAGGAAATATCTTCACATAAAAAGTACACAGAAGGATTCTGACAAACTTCTTTGTGATGTGTGCTTTCATCTCACAGAGTTGAACCTTACTTTTGATAGAGAAGCTTTGAAACACTCTTTTTGTAGAATCTGCAAGTGGACATTTGGAGCGGTTTGAGGCCTATGGTGAAAAAGGAAATATCTTCACATAAAAAATAAACAGAAGCATTTTGACAAACTTCTTTGTGATGGTTGCATTCATCTCACAGACTTGAACCTTGCTCGTGATAGAGCTGCTTTGAAACACTCTTTTTGTGGAATTTGCAAGTGGACTTTTGGAACGCTTTGAGGCCTACGGTGGAAAAAGAAATATCTTCACAGAAAAACTAGGCAGAGGAAATCTGACAAACGCCTTTGTGATACGTGCATTCTTCTCACAGAGTTGAACATTTCTTTTGATAGAGCAGTATTGAAACACTCTTTTTGTATTATCTGCAATGGGACATTTTTTGCCTTTTGAGGTCTATCTTGGAAAGGGATAGATCTTCATATAAAAACTAGATGGAGGCATTCTGACAAACTTCTTTCTGATGTGTGCATTTGTGTCACAGAGTTCAACCTTAATTTTGATTGAGCAATTCTTAAACCCGCTTTTTGCAGAATCTGCAAGTGGACATTTGGAGCGCTTTGAGGCTTTTGGTGGAAAAAGAAATATCTTCACAAAAAAACTACAGAGAAGTATTCTGACAAACTTCTTTGTGATACGTGCATTCATCTCACAGTGTTGAACCTTACTTTTCATAGAGCAGCTTTGAAACACTTTTTTTGTAGAATCTGCAAGTGGACATTTTGAGCGCTTTGAGGCCAATGCTGGAAAAGGAAATGTCTTCACATAAAAACCAGACAGAATGATTCTGACAAATGCCTTTGTGATATGTATATTCTTCTCAGAGTTGAACTTTACTTTTGATAGAGCAGTTTTGAAACTGTCTTTTTGTATTATCTGCCATGGCACACTTGTTGCCTTTTGAGGCCTGTCTTCAAAAGGCAAATATCTTCATATAAAAACTAGACAGAAGCATTCTGACAAACTTTGTTGTGATGTGTGCATTAACTTCACAGAGTTGAACCTTACTTTTGATAGAGCAGCTGGAAACACTCTTTTTATAGAATTTGAAAGTGGACATTTGGAGTGCTTTGAGGCCTATGGTGGAAAAGGAAATATCTTCACCTAACAACTAGACAGTAGCATTCTGACAAATTTCTTTGTGATTTGTGCATTCATCTCCCAGTGTTCAACCTTACTTCTCATACAGCAGCTTTGAAACACTCTTTTTGTAGAATCTGCATTTGGACATTTGGAGTGCTTTGAGGCCTATGGTGGAAAAGGAAATATCTTCACATAAAAACCATACAGAAGCATTCTGACAAGCGCCTTTTTGATACATGCATTCTTCTCACAGAATTGAATTTTTCTTTTGATAGAGCAGTTTTGAAACCCTCTTTTTGTATTATCTGCAATGGGACATTTGTTGCCTTTAGAGGCCTATCTTGTAAAGGGTTATATCTTCATATAAAAACTAGACAGAAGCATTCTGACAAACTTCTTTGTGATGTGCACATTTGTGTCACAGAGTGTAAACTTACTTTTGATTGAGCAGTTCTGAAACCCACTTTTTGCAGAATCTGCAAGTGGACACTTGGAGCACTTTAAGGCTTATGGTGGAAAAAGAAATATCTTCACACAAAAACTACAGAGAAGTATTCTGACAAACTTCTTTGTGATACGTGCATTCATCTCACAGTGTTGAACCTTACTTTTCATAGAGCAGCTTTGAAACACTCTTTTTGTAGAATCTGCAAGTGGACATTTTGAGCACTTTGAGGCCAATGCTGGAAAAGGAAATGTCTTCACATAAAAACCAGACAGAATGATTCTGACAAATGCCTTTGTGATACGTATATTCTTCTCAGAGTTGAACTTTACTTTTGATAGAGCAGTTTTGAAGCGGTGTTTTTGTATTATCTGCCATGGGACATTTTTTGCCTTTTGAGGCCTATCTTGAAAAGGCAAATATTTTCATATTAAAACTAGACAGAAGCATTCTGACAAACTTCTTTGTGATGTCTGCATTAATGTCACAGAGTTGAACCTTTCTTTTGATAGAGCAGATTTGAAACACTCTTTGTATAGAATTTGAAAGTGGACATTTGGAGTGCTTTGAGGCCTATGGTGGAAAAGGAAGTATCTTCACATAACAACTAGACAGAAGCATTCTGACAAATATATTTGTGATGTGTGCATTAATCTCACAGTGTTGAACCTTACTTTTCATAGAGCAGCTTTGAAACACTCTTTTTATAGAATTTGCAAGTGGACATTTGGAGCGCTTTGAGGCCTATGGTGGAAAAGGAAATATCTTCACACAAAAACTAGACAGAAGCATTCTGACAAATTTATTTGTGATATGTGCATTCATCTCACAGTGTTGAACCTTACTTTTCATAGAGCAGCTTTGAAACACTCTTTTTTTAGAATCTGCAAGTGGACATTTGAGCACTTTGAGGCCAATGCTGGAAAAGGAAATATCTTCACATAAAAACCAGACAGAAGCATTCTGACAAACGCCTTTGTGATACATACATTCTTCTCACAGAGTTGAACTTTACTTTTGATAGAGCAGTTTTGAAACCATCTTTTTGTATTATCTGCCATGGGACATTTGTTGTTTTTTGAGGCCTGTCTTGGAAAGGCAAATATCTTCATATAAAAATTAGACAGAAGCATTCTGTCAAACTTCTTTGTGATGTGTGCATTAATGTCACAGAGTTGAACCTTAATTTTGATATAGCAGTTTTTAAAAACTCTTTTTGTAGATTCTGCAAGTGGAGGTTTGGAGCACTTTGAGGCCTATGGTGGAAAAGGAAATATGTTCACATAAAAATGAGATGGAAGCATTCTGACAAACTTCTTTGTGATACATGCATTCATCTCACAGAGTTAAACTTTGCTTTTGATAGAGCAGTTTTGTAACTCTCTGTTTGTAGTATCTGCAAGGGGACCTTTGGAGTGGTTTGAGGCCTACCTTGGAAAGGGAAATATCTTCATATTAAACCGAGACAGAAGCATTCTGAAAAACTTCTTTGTGATATGAGGATTCATCTGACAGAGTTGAACTTTACATTTGATGGAGCAGTTTTGAAACTCTCTTTTGGTAGTATCTGCAAGGGGACATTTTGAGCGGTTTGAGGTCTATCTTGGAAAGGGAAATATCTTCATATAATAACTAGACAGAAGCATTCTGACAAACTTCTTTGTGATGTGTGCATTAATGTCACAGGGTTGAACCTTACTTTTCATTGAGTAGTTTTGAAGCACTCTTTTTGTAGAATCCGCAAGTGGACATTTGGAGTGCTTTGAGTCCTATGGTGGAAAAAGAAATATCTTCACATAAAAACTACACAGAAGTATTTTGACAAACTTCTTTGTGATGTGTGCATTCATCTCACAGAGTTGAACCTTACTTTTGATAGAGCAGCTTTGAAACACCCTTTTTGTAGAATCTGCAAGTCAACATTTGTAGCACTTTGATGACTATGGTGGAAAAAGAAATATCTTCACATAAAAAATACACAGAAGAATTCTGACAAACTTCGTTGTGATGTGTGCATTTATCTCACAGATTTGAACTTCACTTTTGATAGGGCAGCTTTGAAACACTCCTTTTGCAGAATCTGCAAGTGGACATTTGTAGTGGTTTGAGGCCTATTGTGGAAAAGGAAATATCTTCACATAAAAACTAGACTGAAGCATTCTGAGAAACGACTTTGTGATTTGTGCATTCTTTTCACAGAGTTGAACTTACTTTTGATAGAGAAGTTTTGACACTCTCTTTTTGCAGTATTTGGAAGGGGACATTTGGAGAGATTTGATGCCCATCTTGGAAAGGGAAATATCTTCATATACAAACTAGACAGATGCATTCTTACAAACTTCTTTGTGATGTGTGCATTAATGTCACAGAGTTGAAACTTACTTTTGATTGAGCAGTTTTCAAACACTCTTTTGTAGAATCTGCTAGTTGACATTTGGAGCACCTTGAGGCCTATGGTGGAAAAAGAAATATCTTCCCATAAAAACTACACAGAAGTATTCTGACAAGCTTATTAGTGATGTGTGCATTCATCTCAGAGAGTTCCACCTTACTTTTGATGGAGGAGCTTTGAAACACTCCTTTTGTAGAATCTGCAATTTGACATTTCCAGTGCTTTGTCGACTACAATGGAAATGGGAGTATCTTCACATAAAAACTAGACAGAAGCATTCTGACAAATGCCTTTGTGATACGGGCATTCTTCTCACAGATTTGAATTTTACTTTTGATAGAGCAGTTTTGAAACTCTCTTTTTGTATTGTCTGCAAGGGGACATTTGGAGCATTTTGAGGCCTATCGTTGAAAGGGAAATACCTTCATATAAAAACTAGACAGAAGAATTCTGGCAAAATTCTTTGTGATGTGTGCATTAGTGTCACAGAGTTGAAACTTACTTTTGAATGAACAGTTTTGAAACACTCATTTTGTAGAATCTGCCAGAGGACATTTGGAGAGCTTTGAGGCCTATGGTGGAAAAAGAAATATCTTCACATAAAAACTACACAGAAGTATTCTGACAAACTTCTTTGTGATGTGTGCATTCATCTCACAGAGTTGAACCTTACTTTTGATAGAGCAGCTTTGAAACACTCTTTTGTAGCATCTGTAATTCGACATTTGGGTCACTTTGGGGCCTATGGTGTAAAAGGAAATATCTTCACATAAAAACTAGACAGAAATATTCTGAAAAATGCCTTTGTGATACATGCACTCTACTCACAGATTTGAAATTTACTTTTGATAGAGCAGTTTTGAAACTTTCTTTTTGTAGTATCTGCAAGGGGGCATTAAGATTGGTTTGATGCCTATCTTGGAAAGGGAAATATCTTCATATAAAATCTATACAGAAGCATTCTGACAAACTTCTTTGTGATTTGTCCATTAATGTCACAGAGTTGAACCTTACCTTTGATTTAGCAGTATTGAAAAACTTTTTGTATAATCTGCAAGTAGACATTTGGAGGGTTTTGAGGACTACAATGGAAGAGGAAATATCTTCACATAAAAACTACACTGAAGTATTCTGACAAACTTTTTTGTGATTTGTGCATTCATCTCACAGAAACAAACTTTACTTTTGATAGAACAGCTTTGAAACACTCTTTTTGTAGAATCTGCAATTGGACAGTTGGATCGCTTTGAGGCCTATGATGGAAAAAGCAACATCTTCACTTACAAACGAGACAGAAGCATTGTGACAAACTTCTTTGTGATGTGTGCATTCATCTCACAGAGTTGAACCTTAGTTTTGATAGAGCAGCTTTGAAACACTCTTTTTGTAGAATCTGTAAATGGACATTTGAAGCGCTTTGAGTCCTACAGTGGAAAAGGAAATATCTTCACATAAAAACTAGACAGAAGCATTCTGACAAACTTCTTTGAGATGTGTGCATTCATCTCAGAGTTGAACCTTACTTTTGAGAGAGCAGATTTGAAACACTCTTTTTGTAGTATCTGCAAGGGGACATTTGGGACATTTTGAGGCCTTTCTTGGAAAAGGTAATATCTTCACATAAAAACTAGACAGAAACATTCTGACAAATTTCTTTGTGATGTGTGCATTCTTCTCACAGAGTTAAACCTTACTTTTGATACAGCAGTTTTGAAATACTCTTTTTGTAGGATCTGCAAATGGACATTTGGAGCGTTTTGAGGCCTACGGTAGGAAAGGAAATATCTTCATATAAAAACTAGACAAAAGCATTGTGACAAACTTCTTTGTGATGTGTGCATTCATCTCACAGAGTAGAACCTTACTTTTGATAGAGCAGTTTTGAAACTCTCTTTTTGTAGTATCTGCAAGGTGACATTTTGACTGCTTTGACGTCTATCATGGAAAAGGAAATATCTTCACATAATCACTAGACAGAAGCATTGTGAGAAACTTCGTTGTGATGTGAGCATTCATCTCACAAAGTTGAAACTTACTTTTGATAGAGCAGTTTTGAAATTTTCTTTTTGTACTATCTGCAAGGTGACATTTGAGTGCTTTAGGGCTATATTGAGGCCTATGGTGGAAATGGAAACATCTTCACATAAAAACTAGACAGAAGCATTCTGACAAACTTCTTTGTGACATGTGCATTCATCTCACAGAGTTGAAGTTTACTTTTGATAGAGCAGTTTAGAAACACTCTTTTTTTAGAATCTGAATGTGGACATTTGGAGCACTTCCAGGCCTATTGTGGAAAAGTAAATATCTTCAGATTAAAATTAGACAGATGCATTCTGACAAACATCTTGGAGATGTGTGCATTCAACTCACAAAGTTGAAACTTACTTTTGATGGAGCAGCTTTGAATCCCACTTTTTGTAGAATCTGCAAGTGGACATTTTGAGTGCTTTGACGCCTATCATGCAAAAGGAAATATCTTCACATAATAACTAGACAGAAGCATTCTGACAAGCTTCTTTGTGATGTGTGCATTCATCTCACAGATTTGAACGTTACTTTTGATAGAGCAGTTTTGAAACTCTCTTTTTATAGTATCTGCAAGGCGACGTTTGGAGAGCTTTAGGGCTATATTGGAAAATGAAATATCTTCACATAAAAACTAGATAGAAGCATTCTGACAAACTTCTTGGTGATGTGTGCATTCATCTCACAGAGCTGAACCTTACTTTTGATAAAGCAGTTTTGAAACACTCTTTTTGTAGAATCTGCAAGTAGACATTTGGAGCACTTTGATGCCTATGGTGGAAAAGTAATTATCTTCAGATATAAATTAGACAG
>NW_026653094.1:0-16781 GCF_009828535.3 Hylobates moloch
GCCACCTGGTAGCATCTTGGGGCTTCCTGGCTGTGGCCTGTAAATTTGTATCATCGCAAGTGGCCAGTGACCAGTAATCAGTTGCCAGTGGCCTTCATACTGGACACATGCACTCGTTGGCGTCAGCCACCCAGACATCCGCTAGTATCGTCTCTTCTTCCCTTGTATCTGCAGTTGATGTTTCTTCTTCTCTGACCATGTCAGGTAAAGAAAGAAACTTTTTAAAACGGTTTTCATGAGATTTCTTTGCCCCTAAATTTAGATTTCTTTCCCCCTATAGTCCCAAACAGCTTGGAATAACAGGGAAACTATTGAAGTAGAAATCTGGAGACCTCGTTTCAGTTTTGGCTTTGACATTTACTGGCTGTGTGACTTTAGATAACTTTTCTTCTCTCACAAATTCTGTTTCCTCATCTGTTACATTAGGATAATAGATTGGTTATTCCCCCTGGCCCTTTTCTTTTCTAATACTGAGTCTTAAAGGGTAGACGTATAGAAAATGAAATCAGAGACTTTCTGAGAGTGTTCATTTCAACCGAAACAGAGAAAAAACCGAAGTGGCCTAGAAAACTAGCAATATATTCTGAGATGTTTCATGTGTAATGGTCTCCCTCCACTAATATTTCAACTTTCCTATTTTAAATTTAGTGATGTTTAGTGATGTTTTAAATAATATTCAGCCAGGCACAGTGGCTCACACCTGTAATCTCAGCACTTTGGGAGGCCATCTCCCTCACTAATATTTCAACTTTACTATTTTAAGTTTAGTGATGTTTACTGATGTGTAGTGATGTTTTTAATATTCAGTTGGGCGTCGTAGCCCATGCCTGCAGTCTCAATGCTTTGGGAACCTGAGGTGGGGGGATCGCTTTGGGCCTAGGATTTCCCGGGCAGTCTGGGCAACATGGCAAGACCCCATCTCTACAAAAACTTTTTAAAACTCAGCCAGGGTTGGGGGTATGCCAGCTACTCAGGAGGCTGAGGTGGGAGGATCAGAGGACTGCTTGAGCCCAGGAGGCTGAGGCTGCAGTGAGTCGTGTTCACACCACTGGACTTCAGCCTGAGTGACAACGTGAAACCATGTAGCAAACAAACAAACAAACAAAGAAAAGTAATACTCACGTTTTGGACATTCCTATCTAAACTAGGTGGAAAGAGAAAATGGAGAGTACTGGGTTATAAGGAGGCAGGTATTCTAGAGTAAGGAATTTGGTAGTTTAATTAAAGCAGAAAACAGGATCCCCTCCTCTTCCCTTGGGATATGCCCTGGAGAATGACGAAATGATTTTAAAAGAAAAAAATATATTTTAAATTTGAAAAAAAAAAGACGCATAAGGAAATAAAGAAGCATAAGGAAAAAAAGAAGCATAAGGACAACAGAGTGAAATCTATTCAGAGTAGTGCAAATGAAGTTGGTTTTAGCAAATGCTTAGATCAATGGACTAGTAAGGAAACAGGCTAGAATACAGTATCCCTAGGAAAAGCAGCTTATCAAAAAAAATATATTTTAAATTTGAAAAAAAAAAGAAGCATAAGGAAAAAAAGAAGCATAAGGACAACAGAGTGAAATCTATTCAGAGTAGTGCAAATGAAGTTGGTTTTAGCAAATGCTTAGATGAATGGACTAGGAAGGAAACAGGCTAGAATACAGTATCTTTAGGAAAAGCAGCTTATCAGAAGTCACAGGCAGTTTCTTTTTTCCGTTGCCTTTTTGAACATAGATGACACTTGACAGTTTTTAACATAAACATTTTAGAAATATGCTTTAGAGGCCGGGCAAGATGACTCACACCTGTAATCCCAGCACTTTGGGAGGCCGAGGTGGGCTGATCACCTGAGGTCATTTCGAGACCAGCCTGACCAACATGGAGAAACCCCGTCTCTACTAAAAATACAAAATTAGCCGGGCATGTTGGCACCTGCCTGTAATCCCAGCTACTTGGGAGGCTGAGGCAGGAGAACCATTTGAACCTGGGAGGTGTAGGTTGTAGTGAGCCTAGATCATGCCATTGCACTCCAGCATGGGCAACAAGAGCAAAACTCTGTCTCAAAAAGAATATATATATATAAAATATACATGTATATTTTATATATATGTTTTAGAAATGATGCCTCCAGGCCGAGCTCGGTGGCTCACACCTATAATCCCAGCACTTTGGGAGGCTGAGGTGGGTGGATCACCTGAGGTCAGGAGTTCGAGATCAGCCTGGCCAACATGGTGAAACCCCACCTCTACTAAAAATACAAAAATTAGCTGGGTGTGGTGACAGGCGCCTGTAATCCCAGCTACTCAGGAGGCTTAGGCAGGAGAATCTCTGGAATCTGGGAGGCAGAGGTTGCAGTGAGCCGATATCTTGCCACTGCACTCCAGTCTGTATGACAGAGCAAGACTCCATCTCAAAAGAACAGAAAAGAAATGATGCTTCCTACAAACAAGAAACTAATAAGTGGTTACCTAGAGAGCTGGAGGACATGTAGTTTGCAGTGTCCTGTTTCTAATTTTGAAATTATATGGATGTTTCTCCTATTAACAATAAAATTAAGTTTTCTGAAAAAAGAATATCGTTATTTGCATCAGAAGAACAATACCTTTGTGTGAAAAGTAGATTTCAAGTAAAAGCTGCTTTTTTAAATCTTAATACTTTCTTCCAAAAACAGAGTACATACCGATTTACAATGGACTGCTTTTAGACCTAAGACTAAAAAGTCAAGCCACATATCAGCCACATATCTCTAATTCCATATCTATCTAAGCCAAATTTTCTGGAGTCCTTTGAATTTTCCTACATTCAAAACATTTTTCAATTGGATTCTTGCGTTTTTTTTTAAGCTATGGGTATGTCACTTTCCTGGATGTTGGAGACGATTATAATCTAGGTTTTGAGGATAAATATTAAAGCTCTCATGATACTTTTTAAGGGTTCTTTTCTGCTTATGTGGCTATAATAATTTAAATATTATACTAGGATTAATACCTGTCATTTGCTGCGTAATATTCATAGAAATATGAATGAGCATAATAATGGAATTCCTTTACACTTATTTTTTGCATTCTATTTTGTACCAGTTTTTATTGAAATATGTACCCACATATATTATGGCTATTTTACATTCACATTTACTGCATTTTTCTGTTTGTTACACACTTTTTGCTGATACAGTTTCTCTGTCTATATATGTTGGTTAGAAATTCATTCTATTATGGGCTGTTTCTTGGTTAATAGTATTCACTAGGAAAGAGTAGATACTATTCAGTTTCCTAATGTTGCATGTATGGTAACAGCTTTAGTTAGTAATTTGCTATGTTTTGATGCTAGCTACATACCCCAATTTTCATTAATATCTATATATTGTTTTAGTTCCATGATTTTATGCTTTAATTATTTTGTCTGTTTTTTCAGAACTTACTATGTCTTCCTCATTATAAGTCATATGTAATCTATCACTTTTATTCATGTATGAATTATCACTGTTATTATTTTGTAACTTCTTTATAGACAAGCAGCCTGAAGCTCAGAGTTTAACTAGACGTTTTCTTTCAAAAAGCATTTCTTGGCCAGGCGTTGTGGCTCATGCCTGTAATCCCAGCACTTTGGGAGACCGAGGCAGGCAGATAATCTGATGTCAGGAGTTCGAGACCAGCCTGATAAACATGGCAAAACCCCATCTCTATTTAAAATGCAAAAAATTAGCCAGGCAGAGTGGCATGCGCCTATAATCCCAGCTACTCAGGAGGCTGAGGCATGAGAATTGCTTGAGCCCAGGAGGCGGAGGTTGCAGTGAGCTGAGATCAAGCCACTGCACTCCAGCCTGCGTGACAGAGTAAGACTCTGTCTCAATAAAATAAAATTTAAAAAAAGAAAAAAAACGCATTTCTATCAGGTAGTTATTTTGACTTATGATAAAAAGCCAGGCTTCAAGAGTGCAAAGAATGACCTTTTAGATTTACCAATGGCCTAGGTTAAATATAAACTCTAGGACATATCATAAGACCTGCAGAAGCAAAATGTGACACTAGGGATTATAAAGGTAATAGCTGTACTATATTCCAGTAGACCAAAAAAATGCCATATTAAAAGTTCTAATTTCCTGGTTTCTGGTCTATGCTCAGAGAAAAGACTCCTGGCAAGGAAGTCAGGTTCTGTAACCTGGTAATGATATTAACATAATGGTAAAACTTAAACAGGTCAATCTGACCTCTCAGACTCATAAAATGAAATGTTAGAACTTCTCTAAGGACCTCCTAGTTCTAAAATGCTCCAATTCTAGGAAATAGTTTGAGTCTATACTAGCCCAGATTCAAGGGATACATAGGGAAGCGAGAAGGTTGCTTCTAGCCTAGGAAATAATATACGAAACCAGACCACTTGGGTCTTCACATCTGTGTCCAAGTTGGACAGAAAGACAGTTCATCAGAAGAGGACCAAACTGCTTCAGCACTCGAGGCCATCATAAACTGTTTGGCTTTTGGTATCTCAGTGAGTATTGGTATTAGAGGCTTCCTGATTGCAACAACCTTAAGATAATGCTGTTCTTCAAATAAGGTGAGAATTTTTCAATCTCATCGGTTTTTTCATCTCTCTCTTGTTTCCTACAGAAGATTTCCAAAATACATCTTTACCTGGAACTGCAAATTCTCTGCAGCTCTCTCTTCCTGTGGTGAACAATGCAGCTTTCTTAACAAGAAGCATCTCCAACTTCTCCAGAGCCTCTGCTCCAGCCATCGGCTCAGCATGGCTACAGCCATCAGCCTCTGGCACCTCCTTCCAGCCACTCATGGGCAGTGCCTACCTTTACCAACATTCTAGCACAACTATGTTGTCTGGGGTTACTGGCCAGAGCCATATCTGTACTTCAGCTGCCTCTTATCCAGGCGTTTTTGAGTGGGATAGTATAGCAAGCACAGTAAAGAAGTCATCCTCACTCAGGGACTTCACCGTGACTGCCATTGATCAGAACACAGCTGTCTCTTCCATGTCTATGACAGCCCAGTATGATAAAACTTCAGATACCAATACTGTGGTCCTTCTGTATCCATCACTATCTGCCAGCCTTGTTCAGGGGACACTAACTCAAATTCCAAATCAGCAGGGCCATAACCTGTCACTTCCCTACCAGATAGGAAGCCAGGTCTATTACCATAATCAAGGCACAGTGGGGCCTCCACTATCCTGCCTGCAATCCTATGGCTCTGTGTCATACACAGGATATAGGGCTTCTGCCCATCAACCAGAAATGGTGATGGTGCTAAAGGAGGTTCAGCCCACAAATGTCCTACCACCAGCCTCTACTTCTGGGATGTATTACTCTGTGTCTGCCCAACCCATCACAGAAACCGGCGTTCAAGGTGAGTACAAACATCAAGAAAGGAGAGGAATAATGTCAGCACTGAAAAGGAGGGTCAAATCTGTAGCTGAGTGGTGAGTCCATGGATAGGTAGAATTTAAGTCCTGAGACTTCAACCACTATTCTTGGGCAGTGCTCTCCATTTTCAGACTCTATATAAGAACACCTTATAAGTGGGAAAGTGGAACACTATAATGGCCATCTATGCTACATGTAAGAGAGTCGCAAGAGCATACTGACGGATACGCTTTTTAGTGCCCTTGCTGATCACTTCCCCCGCACTACCACGCTGTAATGTCTTTCCTTAATCTATTACTTTAGTCTCTTTGGAAGGCATTTCAGAACTCTTATTTTGGCAGTGACATTTTGATTTTCCTTAACTTACAATAGGATTTAAGACCTTGTGTTCAGAGATCCTCTCCAAAACAAACAGGCTCAGAATCTGTGCTTGCTTATCTATTTCATGAGGAAGGGCTCCACTCTCTACCCTAGTCCATGGTGTAAAGTGTTCTTATTCTCTCAGGAGACTGGAGAGAATTGAAAGGACCCTGTAAGAATGTGAGGCTTTATAAAACATCTCCTATTTTAAAAATCACTTTCACTTTTTGACTTACAACAACCCTATGAAATACAAAGAAAACCAAGAAACAATCACATCAAATGATAACCAGTAAGAGAACAGTCACTGTCAGTCTCCTAATACAGGGTCTTGTCCATGGTCCTTAAGAAGAGCTAGTAGAAATGCCTTGCCCATGTTGGAAAGGTATCCGATCGCTGCATTGGTATATAGGGGGAGCATCTCCCTTACCAGGAACTGACTTCTTCCTTGATTCCTTTGTAGTGATGGAAACTTCCCTGGGGATGGATACTTCCCTGAGATTGCAATCTCCAAGCCAGACATTTTGTCTGCCACAAACTCCAGAATTCTCCAAGTCCTTCAGTAGCAGAAATACCCAGACACTTGAGAGTAACCCATCACCTGAGCTTGGGGACATTTCAATTATAACTCCAGTCCAGAGTCCTACTAATCTCTTGACACTGTCTCCAGCTCCAAGCCAGGAAAAAAATGAGAATGAGAATTTTGACGAGATTAAAACCAACCTTTCAAAGCCTCTAGATGTCTACCAGATCCTAATAGGAAATCAAGATCCTCCACTACCTCTTTTAGACATCCCCGATATTCACCCGCTTCTGGGCTGCATTGATCCTCTTGGCCAAGAGGACCAGCCTGGTTCTGAAAATGCCAATCTAAGAAATAACAGCCTGAGTCTTGAGGACCAAGGGGTATTTGAAAATGGGATTGAGTCTAGCAGTGATTTGGCAGACATCACTACATGGGTGGAGAATACTTACCTCCCCCCGATCTTCAGTTCCTTACAAGATCTTGACCAACCCGAAGTTCCCTCGGCAAAGAAAGCCAAAGATACCAGTGCCATCAAGGTAAATCAGGCGCAGGAAAAGTCATATGTCATAAAGGGTCACTCTGATCAAGTCAGGAAGAACAAGCATAAAGCTTCCGAGCCTATCCAGGGTGCTCCCAAGGCCAAAATCCAGCCAAAGAACCCAGAGTTTCCATTAGAGGGAGAAGCGGTTGTTTGCGGTGCTACAGTCAGTGACAGCGCTTCTGTGAACAAGGCCAAGCATTCTAGCAACAAACCTCACAAAGCTGCATCCAGCAGGATCAGCAAAACTAAGAGCCATGGGCAGGAAGAGACCAAAGGGAACAGAAAGAACAGCTCCAAGAAATCTGAAGAGAGTAAGCAGTCAGGGAACAAAGTCAAGGTAGAAGAGAAGCAAACCATTCTCCACAGGAAACGGAAGAAAAATCAACCTCAGCTTAGCCAAGAGACCTTTAAAAAGCCCCGAAGCTCCCTAGGCACGCACCTGCTAGAGTCTGTGCAAGTTTTCCATGCACTCGGGAAAAAGATCGATAAGAAAACTGGATTCTCTTCCTCCAGGATCCCAGGAAGCTCAAGCAACACCCAAAACCGCCAGCCATTCCCAGCTCTCAAACCACGGCTGGATACCCGACATGAGGGTAAAGGCCCCGAGAAACTTCAGGTCAAGGCCCAGAAACTAGATGGTAGTGCTGAAAAAGAGTGTCCATCTCCATCCCATTCTGAGTTGCCACCACCTGGGAAGGTCAAGTTGATACCTTTGCCCTTTCTGACCCCGGACAAACCTCAAGCTCAACCTGTTTCTCGGCGGCCAAACCGTCTGGCCTCACGTAGGCCTACTGTGGCTTACCGTGCTCAACCTGATTCTACTAACTCAGCTAAATCAACTGCAGTCAATCCATCCCAACCAGCTCCTACCAACACATCTTTGACAGGTCCTGCCACACCGGCTCAGCCAATTTCAACCAAAGCAACCCAACCCAGTTCAGCCAACCCTACCCAGCCTACTGTCCCTCAATCTGCTGCTTCTAGGCCATCACCCTACAAAACATCATCTTGTTCTTCTCTGCAGCGGGAGCCTGTTTCCACTGCTGTGACCAGTTTCTGGTCACTGCCCAAGCCTCAAAATCGATTTCTAATCCAAGACTTCAGCCTCCAACCCCGTCCATGGAGGAAATCCACTGTTCCTGAGCCAGTAATGTCAACGCCCATCACAGAAGAGCAGAGGCCAGAGCGTGAGGCCATGAAGAGAAAGGCTCAACAAGAGCGTGAGAATGCTGCCAAATACACGTCTTTGGGGAAAGTGCAGTTTCTCGTTGAAAGAGAAAGAGATATGGAAATTGCTGAATACTATGGCTACACAATCTAAGAGCTGAGATTGTTGGTTTTACTTTGGATACTGCTGGTTTTCCACATACATAGATAGATACTAATTTATTTATTCTGATATATTTTTAAAACATAATAAAGAAATGTAATAGAATTGATTAATAGATAAGTAATAAAAAGGCCTTTTGAGTTTTGAGATGCTGTTGACTGTGGGTTTTCTTTGGTGGGGGTGGGGATCAAAGGCTGCATTAGAAAGAAGGAACTATAGCCGGGCGTGGTGGCTCATACCTATAATCCCAACACTTTGGGAGGCCGAGGTGGGTGGATCACCTGAGGTCAGTAGTTGGAGACCAGCCTGGCCAACATGGTGAAACTACAAAGACAAACTAAACAACTAAAAATACAAAAAATTAGCTGGGTGTGGTGGCGGGTGCCTGTAATCCCAGCTTCTCAGGAGGCGGAGGCAGGAGAATCGCTCCAACCCGGGAGGTGGAGCTCGAAGGGAGCCGAGATCCTGCCACTGCACTCCAGCCTGGACAACAGAGTGACACTCTGTCTCAAAAAAAAAAGGAACTAAAAGTTGGATGGGAGAATAGACAGAAAGGGATAAGAATTGAGGAAACAGGAAGGAACATGTTCCAGGACTAAGAAGGTCAAATGGGGAGAGATTTTATGGGCTTATACAAAGAATCAGAAATGGGGAAAATGGCAGAAGTAAGATGCAGAATCTGAGGTTAGGACTACAAGAATAAAATTTGGATATAAATTGAAGATGGCAGAAGATGAGGCTGGGTGGACCAAAAGAAACGTACAAAATCTCCCATGGATGATGGCCTTATGTCTCATGGCCTATCTGATAGGTATTTTAGAAAATAAGATTCAGGACTCATCAACAGGTTTGGGCTACCTTATACATATACGATCACAGTTGGGAAAGAGAGGTACAAAACATAGTGGAAAACTACCAGGGGAATGGCAAGGGCTCGCAGTTCTCCTAGGTGCAGCTGATAACCCGGGGCCCAGCCAAATGAACTGCAGCAGCATGAAGCTGGCCCAGAACAGACCCCAGAGTACAGATCTCCATTTACTCAACCAACACCTATGCATGGGGCAATGAGACGCACTACTTCAGTTGACCTTCACAACAACACACAAGATCAGTAACACTGTGCCACTTTACTAGTGAGGTTCAGCAATGGGCTTGGGTCACACTGCGTGCAAAGGGGTAAGGCCTGTGGGTCTCCGAATTCCTCAGCGTTTGCAAGCGCCTGCAGGCAGCCAGACTGCGGCATCCGGAGGTTACAGGCATGCGAAATCAAGCTTCTGGAGGGACTTAAATATTAAGAGGCCGCTAGGTCCTCCTCCACCCATTCCAGCACGTGCAACCTTCTCGGCCATCACCATTAACTGAAGTACACGAGAAAAAACGGCTCGGAGCGTCCATTTTCACAGGATGGGTGGTGGGCGCGCGTGCGCCCTGGGTCCCCCTCCATAAGCCGCAAGACGCAAGCGCCCAACTGTCCACAGAGGCTCTTTAGGGGAAGCCTCCTCTCCCCTCCCCGCCTCCGCCCATCGAGGCACAGCGGGAGGTAGAAAGGGTTGGGGGCGGTGGGGGGAGGGCAGGAGAAGAATGGGTGGGGGAAGGCAAGATGGGGGCAGTGGATGGTCACCATGGGAAAATCAGTAATTTACTTTAAAAAAAAATAGTTTCTGATGTATAGTTCACCTAACATAAAATTCACTGTTCAAAATCCGTACGATTCGGCCGGGAGCGGCCTGTAATCTCAGCACTTCGGGAGGCTGAGGCGGGCGGATCACTTGAGCTCAGGAGTTTCAGACTAGCCTGGCCAACATGGTGAAACCCCGTCTTTAATAAAAATACAAAAATTAGCCGGGCGTGGTGGCGCATGCCTATAATCCCAGCTCCTCAGGAGGCTGAGGCACAAGAATCGCTTGAACCCGGGAAGGGGAGGTTGCAGTGAGCCGAGATCGTGCCACTGCACTCCAGCCTGGGTAAGAGAGCGAGACTCAGTCTCAAAACAAAAAACAAACAAACAAAAATCGTACAATTCAGTGGCATTTAGTATGTTCACAAGGTTGTACAATCATTACAACTATCTGAGCCATTACCTTTTCATCATCCCCTGCAAAAAAGCCCTCTACCCATTAGCGGTCACTCCTCATTCCCTCCTCCCTCTGACACCAGGCAACCACCAATCTCTGGATTTACCTTTTCTGGACATTTCATATAAATGGAATCATACAACATGTGACCTTTGGTATCTGGCTTCTTTCATTTAGTACTATGTTTTAAAGGTTTATCTATGTTGTAGTGTGTGTCTGAACTTTATTCCTTTTCATACTGCATAGTATTCTTATTGTATGACCACACCACATTGGCTTATCCATTCATCCATTACTAGACATTTGGGTTGTTTCCACCAGCAATTTATATTTGTTGAGAGTTTATTCTGTGCTAGGCAGCACCTGGCTAAGTTATTCATCCCATTTCACAGATAAGGAGGTAGAGAATCTGAAGAATTTGCCCAAGATTAAGAGCTAGCTAGCAACTGCTAGCAATAGCTGGGATTTGAACACAGGCATTTTAGACTTAAAAGGTAAGATTCACATGACAGAACATTGGAAAGATACAAAATGGTGACAATGGAAATTCACCCTTTCCCCAAGTTTCCCAGCCACCACCTACCCCCTCCCTTAGAGGCATCTACTTTTGCCACTTTAAGGATTCTTCCAGATAAATTATTTATTTTTACCCCAACATGTACGTATTACAATTTACTGAATAATCTGTCCCATTGATTTGAAATGTCACTTTTATGGTATACTACATTTCTATGTGTTTGCATTACTCTTTTCAGAACTGTCCTGACGTTTTTGCTTATCTTTTGTTATTTGCCATTTCTCCAGAATTCTTTTTATCATCTTCTTTTTGATTTTTAAAATTTCTTCCTTTTTTAAAGGCATTATCCATTATGCTAATTCGTTCTTTTTCTTTTTCTTTCTTTTTTTTTTTTCTTTGAGGCGGACTCTCGCTCTGTCACTAGGCTAGAGTGCACTGGTGCCACCTGGCTCACAGCAAATTTCACCTCCTGGGTTCAAGCGATTCTCATGCCTCAGCCTCCTGAGTAGCTGAGATTACAGGTGCACATCACCATGCCTGTCTAATTTTTTTTTTTTTTTTTTTTTTCCTGAGACGGAGTTTCCTTCTTGTTGCCCAGGCCGGAGAGCAATGGCACGATCTCGGCTCACCACAACCTCTGCCTCCCAGGTTCAAGCGATCCTCCTGGCTCAGCCTCTCGAGTAGCTGGGATTACAGGCATGCACCACCATGCCGGGCTAATTTTGTATTTTTAGTAGAGATGGGGTTTTGCCATGTTGGTCAGGCTGGGCTCAATCTCCTAACCTCAGGTGATCCACCCGCCTCGGCCTCCAAAGCGCTGGGATTACAGGTGTGAGCCACCGCGCCCGGCCTAATTTTTGTATTTTTAGTAGAGACAGGGTTTCATCATGTTGGCCGAGCTGGTCTTGAACTCCTGGCCTCAACTGATCCACCCGCCTTGGCCTCCCAAAGTGCTGGGATTACAGGTGTTTTTTTAAAATGTAGCCACCATGCCCAGCCTGTTCATTCTTGTGTTCTTTTTACTTTAGTCTTCATTTCTGAAGTTTTTCTTTTGTTTTTAATCCTGTTCTGAGTTCTACCATCTCACCTAATTTTGATTTATATTGTTTTCTCACCCTTTTTATTGCAGTAAAATACACATAATGAAAAATTTACCATTTTAACCATTCTAAGAGTTCAATTCAGTGGCATTAATTAGATTCATACTGTTGTTCCACCATTACCACTATCCATCTCCAGAACTTTTTCATCATCCCAAACAAAAACTCTGTACAGTACTCATTCAGTAACTGCCCATCCTGCCCCCCATGGTCCTTTCGTCTTTTGCATTGTTTTTTCCTAATGTCTTTTAGCTGGTTTTGAAATAGCAGATTACTCTTCGGATCAGCTTGTGGGCCTGTCTTTTCTGACTTGCTTTTATTGTCTGACGGGATGCTATTCTGCTGCTTATTCTCTTTTTCTTATAATACCTTTGTATGGGATTTGACTACGATCCTTTTGTTATTCATTTTTAGGTGAAATTAGTGTTTCTGCACTTTGAAAAGGAGATGTTAAGGATAACTTTTCTAAAACCTCCCCAAACTTCTCTTTTTTTAAAACGTAGTATCAAATGACATGGTGGTTTGCTTTTTGACATTTCCTAGCTCTGTTTTCCTCCCTGATTTTTATCCTTTGTATCTGTTGTTCCTCCCAGTAGTTTTTCCTCTGTGTTTCCAGGGCCGCATCCTGGAAAGGAGCTCTGGCTGCTCGGGCCCAAGAGTGGGAAGGGACTAGACTGCTTCAGTGCTTCAGAGTCTATCACAGGTCCCTTGTACTTACTTTGTGACTGGGCAAAACCCCTCAATTTCAGCTGCTGTTCTCACATTGGCCCATGGTACTTTCCAGTGAACTTCTGCTGGCAGTTTGAAGGCATACTGTCTACCACTCCCTCTTGTGTGGATGCCATACCAGGCAAGTCTGGTGCCCACTGGTGATGGTTTGCCCCACCCTCTTGTTTTGGGGTTCATAGGGAAAACTGTCCTCTAGTTTTGTGGTAAAGGCTACTTATGGGTTTTTTGTTTGGTTTGATCTATTTCCATGAGAGGATTTGAGGAGATTCAAAACTACACTGCTGCCTCCATCTTTCTAAAATCCTGCTCAATCTTTTGACATAATTATTTTAACATGGGAACCCTGTAGTTCTCTGTTCCCTTAAACAGAGCTCCATTTGCCCCAAACTAGTTAAGACTCTGAGTCAGACAAGGCTTGCTGAGTCTCCTCTCTCTAACATGGCACCTCTGTACTTGCTCAGTCCATGTTTTGAGTGAGACGTCAAAACGCAACAGCCTAAAGGGCTCATGGGTGGACAATCTGGAGAAAGGCCCTGGTCAGAATGTGTATCATTTCCTTCTCTTTGTATCTTCTTTCCTAAACATGTATAAAATTGAATCTCTCATCTGCCCTCCTATCCCCACAAAAAAAAACCTGGTTCATACACAATTTTCTTTATCTCAGTTCATGGTAATGCCATTTTTCAGTTGCTTGGGGCAGAAACCTTTGAAGTCATTTGTAGTGATTTGTTAGAGCAGCGACTAGAAACGAATACAATGCTCTAACAAGTAAGGTGCCATCTGAAAAATAATATAATTAAGTTAAAAGAAAACTTTACTCTTAGCCACAATCACTTGCTAATGGGATATGTATGCCAGTTGGGTACTGTACATCTCAAACCTTAGAATCAAGTTGGATGCTACCAGCATCACCTCCTGTTCCACACTGATTTGCATAGGGCACTTGCCAAAAACCCAGCTTCACAAAGATACAGTATCATTGAAAGGAATGTGGCATGATCTGATGTTGAAACTGTGAACTATACCTACTAGCTAGAAGCTCATACAATATCTAACAGATGTTGGGTATTGCTATGAATCCTTCACGAATTTAAAATACCCAGCTGCACCCAGATTAATCTGCTGTAGTGTCTTGGGAGCATACCGGTGCACTTTTTTTTTTTTTTTTTTTTTTTTAAAAAAGAGGGTACCCTACTTTCCACCCAGATCGGAGTGATATGTGTGTTATTAGCTCACTGCTGCGATCTCAGACTCTCCTCAGCCTCCCAAAGCACCGGGATTGTAGGCATGAGCCACTGTGCCTGGTTGGTACACCTTTTGAACCACAGTCCTAATGGTTTCCTGTTCCCGCAACATGGCAGCCATAATGATCCTTTCAAAACACAAATCAGATCCTGTCACTCTTTTGCTCAATCCTTCCTATAGCTTCTCATTTCTCTCAGAGTCAAAGTCAACATTGTTACAGTGGCCTGTGAAATCTTACCTACAGCAGGGGTCAGCAAATATTTTCTATAAAGACCCAGACAGTTAAATATGTTAGTCTTTGTGGGATAGATCATCTCCGTCTCAACAACTCCACTCTGTGGTTGTAGCATGAAAACAGCCACAGAAAATACATAAACAAATGAGCATGGCCATGTTCCAATAAAACTTTATTTACAAAAACAGGCTGCACTGGTTTGCTGACTCTTGCCCTACGTGATTTACTGCTACACTCCCCTTCACTCCACTCCAGGGCACGCTGAGCCCCCTTACTGTGCCTTGAATGCACCAGCAAGCTTCTGATTCAAGGCCTCTGCACTTGCTCTTCCCTGCCTGGAAAGCTCTTCTTACCCCCAAGTCTTTTCTCAAATCTTTTCAATGGGAGTTTCCTTGACCACACTATTTGGAATTGCAATTGCCTCACTGCTTCTCCCTTCCTTCAATCTGATTTCCTGTGCCAGGGCCCATTGCTTTCACAGTACTTTGAACCTTCTCATACACTATGTAATTGACTTCTTTATCATGATAATTTTTAGAATCCACCACTCCTTCATCCATCACTAAACTACAAGATCCCCAAGGGCAGGGAAATTTTTGTCTGCTTTGTTCATTGATATGTGCCTAATGCCTTAAACAGTGTCTGGCACATAGATGATAATCAATATTTGTCAAATGACTAACTAAATGAGTATTTTTCATAGTGGCATGCAATTCTTTATCCCTCATTAAAAGTTATAGTGCTTGGTCATAATTCAGGCCCTATATTTGAAAAGAAATATGTAAACCAAATATAAAACGATAAAATCTCTCATTCAAAATGTCCAATTCTCAAATAGCCATAAAGTTTCGTGTGTCATTTAACTCTTGTTGAAATTCACAACCTTGAAAATGGCACTGACCTAAAACAAAGACTTTGACTTATTGGAAAATAAATTATACAGTCCACAGTTGGCAAGCAGGTAACAAAAGAAAAAAATATGTCTAACATAAAACAGGTTCCTCATGTACACATTTAAACATAAATTTAAATAATATATACACATTAAAAATATTTCCAAGCATGCGTAAGAACTCACTTTCCAAAGTGGTCATTTTTCCTGGAGATGGAGAGACCAGTCTTCAAACAAACTGTAAGGGGAGCTCCAAACCACAGAGTCACCTTCATGTTATTGGTTTTAAGTAGCCTTCTTAACAACAACTTCATTGGGTAATTCTAACTCCAGCTGAAAAGGAACATATATGCATTCATTCATAACGCACAAACTTAAGAGATCCCAGTGCATTTGCTACATTTCCCTTTATGTGAATCAGCTCATTCTGTATCTTTTTCTTCCCAAGTATTTACTTTTCAAATCTATTTGTCATTTTATATTCCCAATGGACTCATAGCAAAAATTTTAACAATGTGAACAATTTGTCTTTAGTACACACTCCATTTCTGCTTTCATAGCCCCTCCATTCCCAAGCAATTTTCAAGATAGGCTGTTTTAGTGTCTCAATGCATGGAGCTCACCTAGCCTCCCCTTGAGAATATTGCTCATCTTTTAAAGAATTTTTTCCTTCTAATGGCTCTAAACCTTTATCCACGGAAGCCTTAAAACAACTGCAACTCAGTTTTTCTTTTTCCTTTTTTTTTTTTTTTTGAGACGGAGTCTCGCTCTGTCGCCCAAGCTGGAGTGCAGTGGCACGATCTCAGCTCACTGCAACCTCTGCCTCCTGGGTTCAAGTGATTCTCCTGCCTCAGCCTCCTGAGTAGCTGGGACTAGAGGTACCCACTACCACGCCCAGCTAATTTTGTATTTTTAGTAGAGACAGGTTTTCACTATGTTAGCCAGGGTGATCTTGATCTCCTGACCTTGTGATCCGCCCACCTCAGCCTCCCAAAGTGCTGGGATTATAGGCATGAGCTACCATGCCCGGCCCAGTTTTTCTTTTTCACTGTGGTAGACCCATGCCAGACACAGACCCATGAGCATGAAAGATATTCAATAAACACTTGCTCAATTAATAAAGGCATCTAGACTTTAGGCTTTCTGCTTCTAGCTCTAAGTGCCTTGCAGAGAAGAGTGGGTCCCAAAAGCATAACGGTCATTGTTTTTCATTGTTCATCTCGGTAATCAGTGTAACTGGCTGATTACATTCCTGTAAATCATTTTGGAGACAGTGAGACAATATTTATCTCAACAACATTTGAACATTCAACAATGTTCATCGAGTGTCACATCTGGGTTTGCAAGCCATTCTAGGCGGTGGGAATGGAGCTGTGAGCAAGGCAGAAAAAGATCTTAACTTTCTGGAAATTATATTCTAGTGGGGAATGAAAGACAATAAGCAACCCAGATCATATCAGACAGTGGGAAGGATTATCAAGACAATTAAAATAGGACCAACTAATGAAGGATGACTGGGTGGCTCCTTAGAATGGGTGGTCAGAGAAGTTCTCCTGGAGGAGGTAACATGTAAACTAAGAAATGAATGATGAGGCAGAGCCAGCCAAGTGAAGATGAGGGTAAAAGCATCCCAGGAAAAGGAGTCAACTATGCAAAGGTCTTGAGTGGAAAAGCAGATGTTTGGATGGTGTCGGTGGAGAGTATTAAGCAAGGAGATTGGGCGATGAAGTCAGAAAGGCAACAGGGGCCGAGTCACTCTGTAATCCCCAGTAAGGAGTGTGGATGTTTATTCCAAGTGCCATGGGAATTCACTGAAGAGTTTTAAGCCCAGGAGTGATGGAATCTGATTTTTGCTTTAAAAAGATCA
>NW_026653095.1:0-13323 GCF_009828535.3 Hylobates moloch
ATATATCTAGGATCTAAAATAGGGCTTGGCATATAGTAGGCAGGTTATCATTGTTTAGTGACTATGTGAATTTATCTTTGAAAACCCTATAAGATATGTTTTAATCCTAATTGTAATAAAAGAAAATTGCTGACAGAAATCTCAAATAGCTCTTCTTCCATCAGTAACTAATAAGACTTAGAATTCAGGGCTGGGTGCGGTGGCTCAGGCCTGTAATCCCAGAACTTTGGGAGGCTGAGGCAGGTGGATCACAAGGTCAGGAGCTCGAGACCAGCATGACAAACATGGTGAAACTCTGTCTTTACTAAAAAAAAAATACAAAAATTAGCCTGGTGTAGTGGCGCACATCTGTAATCCCAGCTACTCTGGAGGCTGAGGCAGGAGAATCACTTGAACCTAGGTGGCCGAGGTTGCAGTGAGCCGAGATAGAGCCACTGCACTTCAGCCTGGGTGACAGAGTGAGACTCTGTCTCAAAAAAAAAAAAAAAAAGAATTACAATTCAGATTTTTACCCGGGCTCAGAGCCTACATTTCAAATAAGCATTCCATACCCCCTTTCCATGATAGGACTGTAAGAAGCAGAGGTAAAAATGGGCAGAAGATGCATAATAGGGAATACTAAGAGGTAGGTTTGATAGGTTGTATTTTTATACTAAGATGTAACATAAAATCCACTACATTTAAATTCTTCATTTATCTATACTTGACTCAGAGATTACAAGAAGCTTATTCCAGCTCATAAATATAAATTTAAAAGGAAATTGAAGATAATTCTTGCTGAGATCTTAAGTGTTATATATTATTATTTTATTACAATAATATAAAATACATTAATATCTTGAACATGTCTTCCATTAAATAACTCCACATACTCAAGTGCTATTTGAAAATTTTTCAGTTTCTCAGAGGAAAAAATGTAGCAATAATAGACTGAGCTATTGCAAAAAAAATTTTTTTTAAATGTCATTTAGGAACTACTATTTGCTAATGGCTATAGCTTAGAAGAGCATGGGTAAGAAAATGTGTTAGTTTCCAGAATTATCATGAAACACTTTCAATCAACCTGATGAAGACTGGGGTTATAATCTCAACCTCAGTGTGACACATCACTAGGGATACTGAGTAAAGTCATCTCTAAATATTTAATACTGAATGATACTCCTAAATTGTCCTACTATAGCTGAGATATGCCATCTGAAAATGCTAGCATGCATGTAAGTGTTAAATCAACAACAAATTATTTATTTTAAATTCTAAATCATGTGTTAGGCAAAGTAATAACTATTAGAAAACTAGAAGCTTGCTTCAGCTACACCAATAACTATTTGCAAAGTATTTGTTGTCAGTGTTTGGATTTGTAAAATAAGATAATTTAATTAAATGCCTTCAACTTTTGTTCTGGTCTCATGTGCTACATGCTTACCTAGACTACAGTGGATATTATTTATTTCCTTGACCTGGCTTTAAAAGCCATTTTTCAATCTCTGAATTTGATCGAAAAGTTTTTTTTTCTATTTGTTTCAAGAAGATTAGCTTTGTTTCTCCAAGTACATGATAAGCTTCACTGGGGCTTAAATGTTGTTTTACCCTTCTTTGTAACTTCAAGAACACCAAGTTCAGTAGTTTGTGATCCATTAAAAAATTAAAGATGTAAATATTAGCTTTGCTTAAGTACCACTCTATGAAAAATGTAGTCAAATGTGATTTAATTTAATTAACACCCATGGAAAGAAGCAAAATGTATCCTGATTAGAATATAATAAAGTGATATTGCATATCTTAAAAATGGATATGCCAATTGAAAGACAAGGCTTTCAGGACAAAAAACTATATAATGTGACCATGATTATCCAGCGTAATTACAAATGGTATTATACTGGTTATCTTTTCTGACAAGTAGTTTGGAAGTCATCATTCTCATCTTCATAACAATAAAAAGACTAAACACACTGGAAAACAATAACTTTTGTTAGATCTACCAGAGAACTGAGGTCATAGGACAAACAGCCATCCAAATCTCGAGAGACAAGATAGTCAGACATTAACAGCTGGGATCTGCTTACCTAGAACAGAAACTTCTAGAACAATAAACAAATTGAAGCATTTAAATGGTAATTTTCAAAAACTGCTGAAGAGGGACTGCAGACTAGCATTAGAATGAGAAACTCCTGCAGATCACTATTTAAGGGGGGTGCCCAACACTTTGGTTAGTTTTATCTCCAAGAACCCTATCAGGTTCCTTATTGTGAAGAACGAAGAATACTCTCTGGCTAGTTTTATCTCCAAGAACCCTATCAGGTTCCTTATTGTGAGGAACCAAGAATACTCTCTTTATCACACTGGAAGGGGGAAAGGAAGAATAGTCATTGTGAAATATACCCACAGCTTTTTCCACAACAAAATTTTACTCTGGGAAAGAAGGCTAGGGAGATTTTATCAGAGCCTCATCTCACCTGAGATAAAGGCATTTATTAGTCTTCAGAACACTCTAGTCTTCCTGCATCACCTTTAGGAGTGGGAAAGCTAAGAAATAGTTGGGAAGGCCAGAGTCCAGAGAAACAGACTCACATAAACACTGAGATATAATCGTAAGTTTACAACATGGTCTCTGTCCCCCATATCTTACTGCATCCACCATGGGAATCAATTATTAACAGTGGATTATAACTGAAAGAGCTGTAAGACACAGAGTCTATCTAAGAAGGAGTACTTAGGGAAGCATAAACACATCAGAGAGGACAAAAACAAATACACTTAGGTGTCTTCAATGACTTTGCTATTGTAAGTCGTGCTGTGATAAACATAAAAATGCAGGTGTCTTTTTTTAAATGATTTATTTTCCTTTGAATAGACACCCAGCAGTGGAATTGCTGGGTCAAATTGTAGTTCAGTTTTTAATTCTTTGAAGTACCTCCATACTGTTTTCCACGGAGGTGGTAATAATTTACATTCCCACCAATAGTGTATGAGCATTCTCTTTTCCTCACATATATGCCAACATCTGTTGTTTTAATGGCTTTTAATAAAAGCCATTCTGACTCATGTATTAATAAGATGATAGCTCAGTGTGGTTTTCAATTGCATTTCACTGATGATTAGTTATGTTGATCATTTTAAATGCGTTTGTTGGCTGCTTTTGAGAAATGTCTGCTCATAACCTTTGTCCAGTTTTTAATGGGTTTGTTTGATTTTTTTCTTCTTGAGTTGAGTTCCCTGTATATTCTAGATTTTATTCGTTTGTCAGATACATAACTTGTAAATATTTTCTCCCATTCTGATGAGTACAATATAAACCCAACCCTCACCACCACACAAATAATATCCATGTAACAAATAAATACATACATCCTCAAATCTATAAAAGAAATGCAAAAAAAAAAACCAAGAAGATTCTTAAAACCTCTGGAATCTACAACTACATCAAATGTTATGTGTAGCAATTTGGCAATTTCTCAAAGAACTTAAAGCAGAATTACCATTTGGCCCAGTAATCCCAATATTAAGTATATACTGTAAGAAATATAAGTTGTTCTACCATAAAAACATGCACACGTGTTCATTGCAGCACTATTCACAATAGCAAAGACATGGAATCAACCTAAATGCCCATCAACAGTAGATTGGATATAAAAATTATGGTAAACATAAAATATGGAATACTATGCAGCCATAAAAAAGAATAAAATCATGTTATTTGCAGCAGCATGGATGGAGCTGGAGGCCATTATCCTAATTCATGAACAGAAAACCAAATATTACATGTTCTCACTTATATGGGAGTGCTAAACATTGAGTACACATGGACACAAAGAAGGGAGCAATATACACTGGGGCCTACTTTAGGGTGGAGGATGAGAGGAAGATGAGGATCAAAAAACTACCTATCTGGTACTATGCTTATTACCTGAGTGGACAAATAATCTGAATAACAAAACCCCCATATTCTAGACCAGCTCGGTCCAATAAAACATAATGTGAGCCACATGTGAAATTTTTAGTTTCCAAGAAGCCACATTTTAAAAAAGTAAAAAAGTCATAGGTAAACTTAATTTTATTATTATATGTTACCTAATATAATCATTTACATATATTTAACATAAATTTTATTAATGAAATCTTTACATTATTTTTCTTTTAGTAAGTCTTAACATTTAGTGTGCATTTTATACTTAATGCACATTTCAATTTAGATGCTACATTTTCCTTGGAAACACTTGATCTGTATAAAGATTTCAAGAAATTAGAGTTGAAAAAGTATATTGTTCTAAACAATATATTTATGCTGTTGTTCTAAATAGAAGTTTTTCAGTAACTACATTAAATATTGGTTTTTAATTTTTTATTTAAGTTAAAGTACCTTATAATTCTAATTTAAGATTAGAAATCTAAAATTACAATTAAAAATTTTTGTTCCTTAGTTGCTAGCCACATTTCAATTGTTTGATATTTAATATATGGCTAGAGACTGTCATATTGAACAGTTAAATTCTAGAGCTTTCTAGAATATAGAATGAAAACCACTGGGTTAGTCAAAATGCTTCTCAAGACTATCATTCAGGAGGCTACTGCCATGATCGCCAAGAAGCATTCAGCTTAGTATTTGGCATCTGGGTATACTGATAAAATCCTGCTCCTAGACCTACAAGGTGGAATTTCAGACTACAGACCTACTTAAATTCAGTGATACAATAACATTCTGAAGGACCTGGGAAGCCAGCTTGCTAGGCAGAATTTCCCTGGCAGCCCTCTCTTTCAACGTGTACTTTGCTTTCAAAATGTCAACATAACATCACTTTGAGATTTTTTCATCTCACAGATAGCAAAGTTAGCTTTTTAAATTAAGCAGCCTAACCTGGAAGCCATTATAAGTATGAAATAGATTAGGCAGGAGTTATTCCCCAAAGTCTTGTCAATCCACCAGCTTAAAGCAATGCTGATCACTGCTCTAATGTTTGCAGGTAGTTGCTGAGGATAGTCAAATAACTCCCAGACAGACTGTTGAAAGGAGGAAGAACTGCATCAGTGAAAGCATAATCACAAAGTGAATTATAATTTCAAGAAATGTGGCTTAATTGTGGGCAATAGAGGGTATAGTAATATGAGGTGAAGCAATCAAATGAAATTAATGCAGTCTTAACTTAGGCTACTTGAGCTTCTGAACTGTGAAAAGTAACTCTTCAAGGAGTACTAATTATTGAAAATGGTAGAAGTCTTTATCAAGAATGGCCTTCAACTGGAATTTCATCTGTCAAAATTCTGAATACTAGACATGGACCTCTGAGGAAAGGAATAGACAGAATTCATTATGTAACACTTCTCTTGCTTTGCTGTTCTTTCCTGTCTTTGTCCTTTCATTACCCTAGAGGGTACAAATGAACACAGCCATGGTGCCTTATCTTAAATTTGTTGTACTTGAGCCCACTCTACCCAGCAGTCTTCCCATAAAGGAAATTTGGTTTGACTATGTTTTACATAAGTTTATTCCTAATGGGAACAGAAGCTCTATTCAGTAGAATTAGGTATAGTGCCGACTAAACACAGAAAGAACCAGAATGGATTTCAAAAAATCACGCAGGATGGTATCTATTTGATTCAACTGCTCTGCTTTACTTGTAATTTTCTCCTAGCCAAATTGGACACATATAAAATATCAAGTTCATATACCACCTTACCACATGAGTTATTTTTTAAATTACAGCATTTAATCATTTCACCCACTTCTCATAAAAAACATATTAAAGCCTCACAGAATCTTGAGCATCATAGCCAAAGTTCTTCACAGTATGTTCCAAATCTTTCTTTTCATTGATATTTTCCACTCTATTCTTTGTACCTAGGGGATTAAATTCAAAATACATCAGAGCCATTATGTTAAGTTCACTGACTGATAAATATTAACACTGGAAAACTTGGTCTGAAGAGGGTTCCTTGAGGTGCTTGCTGTACCAGGCAGGTTTTTGTTTTCACTATTAGATTTTCCCAATCCTGGAGAGATAGTGAAACCTGAGGAAGCTTCCAGGGTGGACACAGCAAAGGGGCATATTTGAAGGACTAAGGGCTATGATTATTTACCAAGGATAGTCACGGCATTTCAATATTTTAATGCCCAGAATGGCTATATCAGTGTGTACAAACTGAATGTCAGTCCAAATACACACTGTATTATAAATTTCAGACGTCTAACTATTCCTCATGCACAGGATCAAGCAAGTAAATATATTTTGAATCGAATAAAATTAAAATATTCTATGGATTTTTATACCTTTAAATGTTTGCTCATAAGATTTCTTTTATATTCCTCTAGTTTTTCATTATATACCTTCAATTCATTTTTTGTGAATTGGCTGCAACACTAGCTCTGCTCTTCAGCCTTCTCAGAACCTTAACAGTCAGAATTAATGGCTGCCTTCTCCTCAGGAAAATAACAATCAATATATATTCCTAACAGTGGCCACTCTAGGAAGACTTTAATTATGATTGCTTCTAAACTGGTTTAGAATAGGAATTCAAATTTCATCACTTTGTAAATCTGTAACGAAACCCAAAAGGAGTGCCTTTCCCTATATTGCTCAGTAAATGCCAAATAAAGAAATTTAAGAAGCAGCCATGAATGCTGGATGAGTAATCATATTGAAAAGGGATACTCATTTGAGTGCTGTAAACACTCTTTTATGTATATGAAGCCCAAAGAGTTTATTCTCTTGGAAGAAGATAAGCAGTTGTGAGCACAAAGGAGGGAAACAAGAACTAGAGCTGCTATTTTAAGGTGAGTGCTATATGCTAGTACAAAACCCCATTTTTACACTTTAATGTTTCAATCTCATATTACTTTAATAAATCAGAGTGCTTTACTTTACTTTTAATAGTGGAGTAAATATTATAATGACCTTTTTACTGGACAGGAAATAATGTAATTTTTCCACGTTGCAACACTGAGTATATTTTTCTCAACTTTCTGCTGAATAGGTCATCCAAGGGCAAGATAAAATAACTTCTTGTTATCAAACTTTGTTAGTACAATGATGTCAACTTGCAAGAAAAGTGTTGTCTCATTATTCTTTCTTTCTTTCTTTCTTTCTTCTTTCTTTCTTTCTTTCTTTCTTTCTTTCTTTTTCTTTCTTTCTTTTTTTTTTTCTGACACGGTCTTGCTCTACTGCCATGCTGGAATGCAGTGGGGCAATCTCGGCTCACTGCAACCTCCTCCTCCTTGATTCAAGCGATTCTCCTGCCTCAGCCTCCAGAGTAGCTGGGACTAAAGGCCAGCATGCCACCAGGCTCAGCTAACTTTTGAATTTTTAGTAGAGACGGGGTTTCATTATGTTGGCCAGGTTGGTTTCGATCTCTTGACCTCGTGATCCACCCACCTCGGTCTCCCAGAGTGTTGGGATTACAGGTGTGAGCCACCACACCTGGCCTATTCTTTCTTTTTAAGATGACGTTCCTGTAAGTCCCATTTTCCTTTTATATTTTCTCATATATTATGTATAAAGATTCACTGAATACCATAAAAATTACTCCAAAGTTAGAGCAAAATTGCTCTTTTAGCTGTATAAACAGAACATAGCATGCTCACATCCATTACAGGCTTACTTTCCGATTCTCCTTCAAGATATTCACTGCATTAAAAATTAGAACTAACTTTTGAATAAAGTCCATAACAGGCAGTACAGTTTCTGTTCTATCCTGTATATCCTCAGCTTACTTATTTGCCTCTTAGACGGAATAGGGTAATTTGTTAAAAAGTGCTCCATCTTTTCTTTTTCATCGGCTTTTCATTTGTTTCCAATCTTGAGTTTCCCGACTCTGTGCTATAAATGTCTAAAGGAACTGTGAATAATGAATCTCCTATTGCTACTTTCCATTTTGTAATTTTGACCTTTCACTTCCAAGTAAACCCTTACAATAAGGACTATTTTAAGCTGCATGTGGTTTCCATCGGCACAGGTATTAGAAATGACTTACAGTGTTAGTTCTATTATATAAACCACTGACTTTCCCTTAGGCTTGTGGTACGTAGATGACTAAGAAATTTATTTTCTTTGTCTCTCATTTTCACCTCTGATGCCTACATACAACAAATGAGACAAGAAATAATGATCCCTCAAGAAGTTTTATGACATCTCATTCTATTTTGTCAATCCTTTTATTTCAGTGCAGAGTTTTGTTAATCAAATCATTGTTGAGAATTAATATAAGCTAGTGAATCTTTTCTAAAGTTGGTACATGTATTTGCTTTAGTTTTTAATTCTTATTTTCACCAAGAGTCAGTGAATTCATGACTTGTTTGGTACATTTTTGTAGCTCATTTCACATATACTTTATAATTTCAGTGATTTAAATTATCATTTTTTGTTTTCCTCTGGGGTGTATACGGAACAAAGTGAGAATGGTTGTAGGAGGGAGTATCTTACAATAATGGGTTTGTATTTAGGGAGCAGTGGAGGAAATAAAAGGCTTTTTTATGTTTGATGCAAATTCTTTTTTCTGCAAGTTAAGCCTTTCTCCTTTTGTGTGTTAAGATAAAAATAATTTACGCTATTCTCTAAAGGCATGTGCCAATGTGGAACACATTAAAAGTCTTACTGAAACACATATATTTTCTTACATGTTCCATCTCCTATACTTTCCAGGTACTTCATCCTGAAATGTGACAGGAAAGTAATATGAAACAGATTTAAAACTTATTTGTAACCAGTTAGTGCACTAAAACAAGTAATTACTTTCTAAATCTTGGTCTTGAGATTTATGAACCAGTATAAAATTGATATAGATATGGCTATAATTACAGATTACAAATCTCAAAAATATACTATTCCTGACTCTTCCTTATAACCAAATGTGATGCGTTATAATCTTTGTTTTTAGCCAAAAACCAGAAATTTCAAAAATTATTCTTGCATAATTTTTTCAGTGGTTTATAATTCAAGTAAGACAAAAATAATTATTGTGACTAACACAAATTCCTTCTGTTGCAGTTTAAACTTTTAGTTTTTTGCTTGTTATTGAGACAGAGAAAATCATCATCGTCTTGTAAGATTCTATTAGATGCTTAGAGAAAATAAAACTACTATCTAAGCCTTTTGTTTGTTTTATTCTTATGGACATGTTCATATTTTGACAGAAATCCCCTGGACACGCTCTCACTCATTTTCTGATTTCAAACTTCCTGACTGCATACTGACTCAGGAATAAAGTCAGATTTTCTTTTTAGAAGATTTGTGAGTGTTTTGTTTTGTTTCTTTCTTGTGTGTATGTTTTTGTTTGTTTGTTTTTGTTTTTTTGGTTTTTATTTTTTTGAGGTTTTACTAGCTGAAGACATCTCATCTCACTGAATTGGTTTATCAGTAAACATATTTTAGTTGCTTTTTCCCCTTTGTTCTCACCCGTCTTAACCCTTATACCCTCTCGCCTTACAGCAAGTTAAGAAGAAGACATTTAGAGAAATACCTTTTCTTTATGTAAGCAAAGAAAAGGAAACAAATTACAGATAGATAATGTCATTTCCTAAAAGCAGTTCTGGTCCAATCAAGATCTTTAGCTGCCAGGTAACATTTAAGGTTCTCTACTTTCAATATTTAAAAACAAGGAGTATCTGATCAGGATCCAGCCCATGGAACATAAACCGATACTGAAATTCAATCTAAAATAGACCTCGGTGTCTTAAATCTCTGTACTATTTTTACATTTGCCTATGTTACTTAATTTGTCTCAGAGACAAAAAAACTTCCTATGATTTGGCTTTGCACTAAAACTAAAAAATATATAATTTATTCATAATATTCAATTTATAGTGTAAGAATACAAAAACACAGACTATGCCTTTCATTTGTATGACACCAAACAGTTGAATTTTTCAAGTTGACAAGGGAAATTAACATTTTTACCTGCTATGTAAAATGGAAGTGATAAACTCAAAAAGATAACTTCCATCACTAAATAATTTTGTTTAAAATATAAATTGTCATTAGTCTTTCAACAAATTGGGGAAAACAATATGGAATCCATATTGAGCCCTACCTTTTGTTTTGGTAACATCTATAATCTTTCAAGTATTTCTTGTTGTTTTTTACACACTAGTTCTTTTCTCATTTGGCAGAGGACAAGTGTTACAGAGCAAGGCACCTTTATTCTGCCACTATAGAGAATGTGTTAGTAAGTGAATGACTGCAATGTAATATAATTCTTCTCCTGAATGAATAAAACAAATAATGTATATAAATATCTGTCAACTGCAAAGTTTATTTAATCAACAAATGTTTATTAAGGGTTCGTTATCTACCAAGCCATATGTGTTGCTATAAGTACAATCTACAAGAAACACTTAGGTTAGAAATATGACTATTGCATGGGATATTTTGGCATGAGAGAATATTTTAATACCTTTTAAATATATTACAATTGTTAATGCTTCATTATGCAAAATCTATGTAAAACACAAATCTGTATAGTTTGTAACTAAAAGAAAAGTTTTTTCTTATTATATTGCAACTAAGTATCACAGAATTTTAGGCTAAAAGAGACCTAGATACTACTAGCTCTTATGACCTAACGCAGTAAAACACCGTATGGAAAAGGTAAACACTACACAACTAATTATTAAAAGAATTGGAGCACAATCTCAGGTCTTTTGATTCTCAACCCAATTCTCTTGCAAAAGTAAGAAACACAATGCTTTCTTGTAAACTATTTTATGATACTACATATTATTTCCTGACAACAATTTATTTACAGAGAATTTCTTTTACGTAACTCTCAAAAGTGCAAAATTATTGTATCACCATTACCTTGGGGACAACAAACAACAAAATTTGTGCTAAAATGAAACTTTGAGTTGAGTTCAATGAATATATTGTGCGTTTTTAAGACATATTATCTTTACTAATTTCAATAAATGCAAATTTTACACAAACCTGAAGTGTAAATATACTCTTCTGATATTAATGTAGAAGTTTTCAATATGATTTACAAGATAAAGAATACATGAGATGTCCTTTTCATCACTCACTTATTTCCCACCTATGTTGATAAAAGGTTTAGGGTTATTCTGTTTTATAAGCTAAGAGACAATTAGTCATATTTCCTATTTAGTACAAAAGGAAGAGCAATGACCTTACCTCTGCCATGTTCACATTGTATGGTCCAGTAGAGGATCCTGCCTGAGAGTTGGTTGTGTGAACATAGATCAGCAGAGAAGAGTCACCACGCTCCATTATATGAGAAGGCACGTGTCTGCTGGCTACCTCCCATTTTCCCCTATTAGGGAACCGTCCTCTGTGCTGAGTGGTCTTCCTGCCATTTGGGTCAATAAAGTATTTCCAACCAAGGAAATCACTGGGACTCTTCAATAACCATAAAGTAAGTTTCATCTGCTATCAAAATTAAACCATATATATATTTGTTATTTAAAATTAATTTCTACTGGAATTATAAAAACATTGTTGATGGCATTGTGTATCCAGCAGTCTTTACCTTTTAAGGCCACCTAAGCAAGGAAAAATATCTAAGAATTAGATTCTTCATGTAATGAAAAATTAAGTTCCCAATTTCACAAAATTAATTTGTCTCAATACTGAAAGTACTAGATTTGGACGTAAAAATCTGAAATTCTTAAGATTATTATACACAAGAAAAGAGCTAATACTAATGTTTTGGGACATTTAGGTAAAGCAAAATGTGACTAAAGTTAGGTTAATAAAAGTTAAATTCAAAATGGGATCAGAAGAGCTTGAAACATAATGGATAATTGAGTGAATTACAAACAACAAAATATATCTATTTTCTCAGATAACATTACAGTAATAAAAGTGAAATATTACTCCACTGGCAATCACATCTTGATTACTATGTAATGCTAGAAGTTTGATTTGCTCAATTAATCTCATTATAATTTATGACATAAGTTTCTAAGTACTGTCAAGAGATTTAAAATAATTTTTATAAAATATTCACCAAGATGTACATAATGTTATCATGTGAAATGTATTGGCTTAATTTAAAAATATACATGTTGTTAAAAGGAAGATGCCTGGACATAGTGGCTCACGCCTGTAATCCCAGCACTTTGGGAGGCTGAGGAGGGTGGACTGTGAGGTCAGGAGTTCAAGACCAGCCTGGCCAATATGGTGAAACCCCATCTCTACTAAAAAATACAAAAATTAACCAGGTGTGGTGGTGCGTGCCTGTAATCCCAGCTACTCAGGAGGCTGAGGCAGGAGAATCGCTTGAACCCAGGAAGCAGAGGTTGCACTGAGCTGAGACTACGCCATTGCACTCCAGCCTGGATGACAGAGTGAGACTGTCTCAAAGAAAAAAAAAGGCAAATAAATATTTTCATTGATGTTATGTAATATTCATAAGAATAGTTTACTATAATAAAGGGAAAATATTAGCTATTAGGATTAAAATTATTTTATTAACAAGTAATAATATTAGCTATTATTACTTGTTAATAAATATAAACTAGTAAATTAAGAGAAACGCATAAGTCAGCAGAACATTTTTTTAGATATATGAAAATAAGGAGCACAGCTCCGCTATAAACAAGGACAATGAAGGATCCATCTTGGACCCTGGCTTTAGAGTATCCAGTTCTTACCTTGTCTGACCCTGCCACTCCCTCCTAGGTAAGGAGTCAATGGAGACAACGAGATGTGTCCTTATTAAGCCTTTCACTAACTCTAGGCCATACTGTGGATCCCAAGACACTAAAATAGCTGCTCAAATTGGCTGAGCTCACTTTAGAGTCTGTGTAAATCTCTTCCTGATTCTGTCTTCTTGAAGGATAATGAAGGTATTTGTATGCCTACCTATATAGGTTGTACCTGACTTTTTTGGAATACACAGGTTCTATCAGATGCAATGGTAGATTGGTAGACAAAAAGAGGAAGGTATAAAATGAATATGAATGGCACAGATATTTTACAATGTATGGCTCTTATCTTCTCTACAAGGAGACAAAATAAGAATCCCTCTCTTTCCCTTGATGGCATTTGCTATCATAATCTGATGAATAGTTTATTAATTGCCTTAATGTACGTATGACCTGCTACTCTTTTCTAAGAACATACTTTTATTTTAACAAAAGTTTCCAAGGTCTAACTCAGAATTTTGTTTATTATGAGAAATAATCTGTAAGGTCAGGTAAGTTTCAATAGCCACTCACATGAGACTAAATAATGTTGTCTTTGTAGACACCCAGAAAGCTCTAGGACTACTATCTGCTAGGCTGCACTGCTTTAACGGTGCAATAGTATGTGCTCTTTCTGCATGCCAGATTCTTTAAAAGACTTAATCTTCTGATATCAAGGCCCTTATGAATTGTTG
>NW_026653095.1:13333-16763 GCF_009828535.3 Hylobates moloch
ATATAAATTAGCAATGTCTAAGGCATAAATATTTCAAAATAAAAGATTATTCCAGTGTACATATTTCAATACACACTAAGATTCTGTTTATTGATGATAATTTTCAGTAAATCATTACTATTTTTAAATAAAATCGAGTATAATAAAATAAATTCTCTTGACTGTATTTTTATTTCCTGTAAGATTGAATAAAATAATCTTAAATTCAGGAAAAATATTATTTGAGAGTATTAGAGACTTTTGTATTATGCAATCTAAACCACAAGTGGGGCACAAGTACTCCTTGACTGATATGGCAAACTGTTACAATAATATAAAAGTCCAAATGATGAGAAAATCTTTTAAGATTTATCATTCCTCACATCATGAACATGTTCAAGTGTATCCACATTTAGATCTCTTTTTCAAAGCACCAATTTGGAATTAGGTCAAGTATCTGAATAATGCTTCTATAGATTATATTAAAATTACCTTAGAAGGAGAACGGTCACAAAACTCTCCTTTGAGTTATGCAAAGATAAGAAAATATTCACAACCACCGTATTATTTAATAGTTACAGACGATATTATAGCTTCTATAGTGCTTTCATGCTGGTTAAAATACAGGCGAAAAATTACAAATTAAGATAACATAAACAGGATATTATTTCCTCCCTCTTAAATTATTTGCAAACTGTAGTCACAGAGTGTGGTAGGCAGGATTATAAAATGGCCCTGATATTTTTAGCTCCTGATATCCACACCTGTCTGTAATCCCTCCCTCTTGAGTATGAGCAGGACTAACAACTTGCTTTTAACCAAGAGAATAGAAAAGAAGAAAGGTACTTTGAAGATGTAATTAAGGTCTCTAATCAGTCAAACTTATGTTAAACAAAAAGGAAATTAACTAGCTGGGCCTGACCTAATGAGGTAAGCCTATTAGAGTAGAGATAAGAGATACTCCTACTGTGCATGGGTTCATTGCAGCACCATTTGCAACAGCAAAGACATGGAATCAATCTAAATACCCATCAACAGTAGACTGGATAAAGAAAATGTGGATGTATGTACTATAAGATATTATACAGACGTAAAACTGAATGAGACCATATTCTTGGCAGCAACATGGATAGAGCTGGAGGCCATGTTCCTAAGTGAACTAGTTCAGGAACAGAAATCCCAGTACTACATGTTCTCACTTATAAGAGGATACTAAACATTGAGTACACATGGACACAAAGACAGGAACAACAGACACTGAGACCTACATGAAGGTGGACGGCACAAGGAGGATGAGGCTCAAAAAATTACCTGTTGAGTACTATGCTTATTACCTGGATGATGAAATAATCTGCACATCAAATCCCTGTGGTATGCTATTTATGAATACAACAAACCTGCACAAGTACCCATGAAACTAAATGTTAAAAAATTAAAATTTTAAAAAGCCACACAAAGAAAACATGACTGGCAAAAGATCAGACTCTCTAGGATTAAAAAATAAAATAACATATAGTAAGTCAATGCAAAGATACCCACATAAGCAAAAACACACACTCTTTCTCTTTTCTCTCTCTCCCACCCACATGCACATATTTAATGTGCCATGAAAGTTCTCTATGACCACAAATGTTTCTCACATTTGTGATCCTCTTCAGGTTATATAACACACAGGAATTTCAAAGGAAATTCAATTGAGCCCCCAAAGCAATGCTGATATAAAATGCTAACCTACTACAAAGACACACCAGAGAATTAAAGAAATGAAAAATATTTTAACATATATTTATATATAGCACGTAGGTATATACGTATATACACATTCTGATATATATTTTAGATTTATATATATAGTCATGATAAGATGCTCAGTTTTGTTTACCTTCATAAGTGAAAAAGAGAAACATTAAGAGCGATTTCAAAACATTTTCCCCATAGCTATTGAAGATTATGTTTTCCTGATATCATATTTTATGTGAATTAGTGAAATTTAGAAGGTTCGCATGCTGCTACAAAAATAAACAAAAATAAGCACCTCTAAAGAAACCTTGGATCTATTAAATGAAAACTCTTGCTGTTTTTAATTTTTTCAAATTCATAAGAGCAACAATCAAGGGTCAAGAAATAAAAATCTTCTGTGTACAGGTAATGTCTACTTCTGACCACACTTAAAACCTTCCTCAAATTGCTTTAAAAATAGCAGTATTTAATAATTTAAAGATAATCCTTCATTTCAAATTGTTTTATTCTGAGTCAAAAAAATAATTTGTAGAAATGCATTGCAGGTTCCAATCAAATATACTACTTGTAGTGATTTACAAGTGATGGTTAAATATATGTGAATTTAAAAAGGGCTAAAATATTTCTAATTTAAATAGGGGGAGGAAAGCATTCATTCATGTAAGAAATATTTACTGTGTATGCACTGAAGGGTTACAAAATATGGTGTAATAACTCTGTCCTAATATTTCCCAGTTTTGGAGAGAATAGATACACAAACCAATTATCATAGCCAAGTGTGGAAATCTAAATTAAAATGAATAATACAGTCATTAGTTTGGACAATTGCAGAATAGTTATAATAAATAATTAATACATATATATATCCACCCCATACACAAACACTCCTATAAATCTATTTTACTTACATATATATACATTTTTGCGTGTGAGTATATATATATACACACACACACATATACATACATGTAGGAACTCTATATAAAAGGTATAATATATTAGATAATTATATAAAATAAATCTTGAATAATTGGGGGGTTTGTACCCCATTCTGAATTGGGAAAACAATATAATAAAGTGTGAATTGTCCTTCAGTGAGTCTATTTCAAGTAAATTAAAAACAAAATTTTAATGGAAACTGTTTTACATCTTGACAAATATTTCTAAGGGTAGTAATAACTTAAAAAACCCATAAAACTCAAGAATAACCAAAGTTTTTTTATTAAGAAAGTAATAGAAGGTGAAATATTAATTTTAAAAATGAAAACACTTAAAAATACAATAGTTTTGGTGATTGTTTAATAGTAAAAGACAAAACTAAATAGAAATTCAAGGAGCAAAATTTGCACTACATACAGATTCAGTATGTGCTCGGAGAAACATTTTTTATCAAGGTGCAAAAATAAATTATTCAAAAATAGTCTTGTTACCATAAGTCTTCAAAATTAAAAAAACGCAAATAACCTACTCATGACATATATCATTAATCAAAAAGAGTATAACAATTAAACATTAAGAAATAAAATCATGTAGTAAACAAGAGAAAATACAAGCAGTTCATACTTGTTAAGCATATGGAATATGGAGTTGGACTGCTTGTATTGAAATTGTGGCTCTGCAATTTACATACTACTGTGACTTTGATGAAATAATTTACTATTTCAATTTCCATGTAAAACATGAACAAAAATAGGGGCTTCGTACAGATATT
>NW_026653096.1:0-16754 GCF_009828535.3 Hylobates moloch
TGTCTCAAATCATGCTGCAGGACAAACTTGGGGCTCAGTATGCTGGACCATGTTGTGCCTTCTCTCCCAGCCAGTGCTGCAATGGAAGAAAAGGAATTCACCTCCTAGGAAATGCAAAACATTGATCTGAGGCTAGAGAGCGCGTATATGTAGATATCATCTCTTGGAGGGAATTAAAAAGCAACCATGATAGAGCTATGGCAAGGCTACAAGTAGGGAATACCTACGGCAAAGAAAAACCAGAGCTAGATGATAAAGTAGTAAAACCAGATTTTATTCAGGACTATTGCAATAAGCGAAAAGAGACCTCAATATACAGTCAGGCTCATTCTAAAAACAGCATGAGAAGTTGAGACTTGGAGCCATGGAGCAGGTAGGAGTTGAAAGATGGAAAATTACCAAGAGGAAATGCCAGGGGTGAGGGTGATGCTGGCTAAACTGACCTAACAGGAGACCTGCTGAAGAAAGGCCAGGGTGACCGACATCACCTGGGAAGGTGGAGGATGAGGACCCTGATCAGATATTGGGAGTGGTCAGATAGGAACAAGGGGAGTCTTGCTGAATTGACTTAGTGGGGTTCTTGCTCAAATTGGATTTTACAAGAAAGTACACAGATGAGCCCAGAAGGTTCAGGAGCCTGACTCAAGTTTGCTCAAGCAAAGAAACTTTGTCACTACTCCCTTATTTTTCCCCTATGCTGAAATTAAACTAGGCAGACTCCAAATTATCTTTAAAAACATAGGTGTGTTTTTCAAAAATTCCAAAGAATAATTGCAAAAGCACCTGTGGAGTGTGTCTGCTTTGCCAGAAGTGCCCAAAATGTTACTCCAGCAAAAATGATTAGCAGGTGCTGTGGATGCTACTGGTGTCCTGGCCAGGTCCCCTTTGCTTCCTTCCCCAGGTGCCATGGGGGTCACCTGGTGGGAGTCAGCACATGGGGCCGTGACCTCCTACACCCATGCTGCTCCAGCTCTGACCCAGGCAGAGCGAGCTTCCCCTCTAATCTGAGGAGACCTCTTGCTTCCAGGCCTGTCCCAGATTTCTCTGCTGGCAGGGAGGCAGTGGGGGTGATGTCCATTCTGCCCCATCAGGGGAGATGATCAATTTCATGACTCTGCTTAAGCGGATCCCCTTGCTGGGCATGTACTTGGACTTGACCAAATTTCCTTGGCTGCAGCTCTTCTCAAGGCTCCTGTTTGGCCACGTGAGGCCTGTTTCGGGGTGGGCTGCAAAATAACCCACCGAACCAGCAGTCACGGGGGCTTGCAGGGCAGAGAGATCCTCTAAGTCCGTCCGTCCTTCCTTCCTTCCTTCCTTCCTTCCTTCCTTCCTTCCTTCCTTCCTTCTCTTCTCTCTCTCTCTCCTTTCTTTCTTCCTTCCTTTCTTTCTCTCTTTCTTTCTTATTTCTTTTTTTTTTTTGACAGAGTCTCGCTCTGTCACCCAGGCTGGAGTGCAGTGGCACGATCTCTACTTAGTGCAATCTCCGCCTCCCAGGTTCACGCCATTCTCCTGCCTCAGCCTCCCGAGTAAGCTGGGACTACAGGGGCCTGCCACCACACCCAGCTAATTTTTTTGTATTTTTTAGTAGAGACAGGGTTTCACCGTGTTAGCCAGGATGGTCTCGATCTCCTGACCTTGTGATCTGCCCACCTCATTCTCCCAAAGTGCTGGGATTACAGACTGAGCTACCACGCCTGGCCCCTCTAAGTCCTTTCTAAAGGGCTTTGGCAGAAAGCAGCTAGGCAATGGCTCAGCACTGAAAGCAAGTCTGCACACAGAGCAGGACTTGAACTGAAAGAAAAGGAAAAAGAATTCTCACCCAGGGCTGGGATCCAAGAGACACACACTGATACAGCTACTAAAAGGTTGTTAAACTCCCGAAGGGCCCCCATCTTGCTGTGTTATGGTCTGATTGTGTGTTGTTGAAGCCCTTACCCCCAGTTTGCTGGTGTTTGGAGGTGAGCCTTTGGAAGGTAATTCGGGTTAGATGAGGTTAGGAGGGTGGGGCCCTCATGATGATATAGTGATCTTATGAAAAGAGCAGGAGAGAGAGAGAGAGAACTCTTCCCCCCCCCATGACCAGGTGTAAGCACAGAGGAAAGGTCACGGGAGGACGTGTCAAAAAGGCAGCCGTCTGCAAGCCAGGAAGAGGCCCTCCCCGGGAACTGAATTGATCTTAGACTTCCCAGCCTCCAGAACTGTGCAAAATAAGTGTCTGTTATTTAAGCCACCTATTTACCTATTTATAGTATTTTGTATGTCAGTCTGAAAAGACTAAGACATGTTGGTGAATAGCTGCTGCACCCCCAACACCCAGAAGCCTCCCTTGGGGCCCCACAGACACCCTGCCATCCAGCACTAAGGGTTGAGGCCTGGCCCTGCAGGGGCCACTACTCAAGCTCTGCTGCACCCCTGCAGACAGCAGCCATTCAGGTGAGTGGGTTGTGCTGCACCAGTTGTTAAATATTCTGAGCAGCTTGTGGTGGATTTAAAAACAGTCCCCAGATTCGTTGACACTCTTCTCATTGACAGATTGGGTCTGTGTCCCCTTTCCTTGAAGCTGGGGTGGCTTGTGATGTCTTCAACTGATAGGGCACTGGGGAAGTGATGCCATGTGACTCCTGACACTAACTCACAGAAGGCAATGTGGTGTCCTTCTTGTCCACTGGGAGACCGTGGAGCCCTACCACCTGCCACCCTGAGGCCACCATGCTGGAGAAGCTACGTGTAGGAGCGCAGGGGACAGTCCCACTTGAGCCTGGCCTTCCAGCCATCTCACCAGGGGCCCAACATGTGAGTGAAGAGGCATCCAGATGATTGCAACCCTCTGCCCTAGAGTCACCCCAACCTTCAGGTCTTCCCAACTGAGATTGAGTCCCCTTACTGGTTGGGGCAGAGACAAGCACCTTGCTGTGCCCTTCAGAACTGCTGACCCACAGAATCTGTGAATATTATACATGAGGATTTTATGCCACTGGCTCTGGGGTGGTTCGAAAGGCAGCAGTTGTAACCTGGAGCCCACCCTGTATAGAAATGTGAGGAAACTGAGGCTCAGAGAGAGAGTAAGTGACTCAGTCACTGATATAGTTTGGATATCCCCTCCAAATTCCATGTTGAAATGTGATCCCCAGTGTTGGAGGTGGGGCCTGGTGGGAGGTGTTTAGGTCAGGGGGCGGATCCCTCATGGCCTGGTGCTGTCCTCACCATCTTGAGCTCTGACAGGATCTGGCTGTTTAAAAGTGTGTGGCACCTCCCCCCACCTCTCTTGCTCCCACTCTCGCTACGTGATGTTGGCTCCCCATTCACCTTCCGCCATGACTGTAAGGTCCCTCCAGAGGCCTCCTCAGAAGCTGAGCAGATGCTGGCACCATGCTTCCTATATAGCCTGCAGGACTGTATAGGAAGCATGGCAGGACTGTGAGCCAATTAAACCCCCTTTTTAAATAAATTACCCAGATTCAGGTATTGCTTTATGGCAACCCAAGAAGAGCCTAACACAGTCAAAGTCATGGAGCTGGCGCAGGGCAGAGCCAGAATCTGCCTCCCATCCAGGTGAATTCATAGCTCACGCTATTCCCATCTCCCTGATCAGCCTGGTTCCTGGGCACACGCTTACCCCTTAGGGCCACTTGAGGGGAAGTTTGCAAACTAGAGCATGTTCAGGGATGATGGCCCCAAACAGCCTCCAGGAGGGACCACTGAAGGGACTGGGGACACTGGGCTTTGACAGAAGTCAAAATCGCAGAATTTGTGGGCCTTCTTCAGATATCCAAAGTGTTGTTACTGGGAGGGAATAAGTGTTGTGGCCCTAGATGGCAGAGGTGTGGGCTTGATGCGGCTGATTTTGGTTCAGGTAAAGCAAGAACTTTGCTGGTCACATCCATTGGAAAAAGATTGGGCTGTCAAAGGACGCAGTGAGTCCCGTCTTTGGAGGCAGCCAAGTGCACCTGGAGTACTCAACTGCACCCTGAGTACCGCCAGTACACCCTGAGTACCCAAGTGCACCCCAAGCACACCAAGGACCACCCCTGGGTGGATGCCAAGGGGGTAGTCAGGCCGCAGGTTGGAACAGGACCAGCTGACTTTAAATCCCTCTGTAACCCTGAGATATGAGGATGTAGCCTACACAACAGGAGGTGAATAGAATCGACCCTCATTTGCAAGGATTGTCCCCAGGGCAGCGGTGGGTGCAGCCCACCCAGTGTTCCCACTGGGAGATGCCCACGAGGTGCTCAGGCTTCGTGGCTCCCCAAAGCTCTGTTTCTGACAAATTAAATTGGTCCTACACTGGTCCCTGCTAAACATCCAAAGATACTTTGAGTTGAATACAAATCTTTATTATTTCGAAAACCACAGCAAAGGCACTTCAGAATATCCAGGTACCCAGTCTCAGTTGCCATTCAGTGGGGACAAGAGTGGTGCTGAGGGCATGGTCACGCCCTTCTGTGCTGCATGCAGAGGGGTGCAAGGCCAGGGCAGCTGACCTGGTCAGCCACCAGGGGAGCCCACGCCTCTTATAACACAGTGTCCTTGGGTCAGGAATTTGTAGTTTATTTTGTTATTAAGATGGTGAGAGAATTTTTCATCCATTTAGAGCCTAACATTTTTAGATGAATGTTAATGGCATCTCAGTTGGGATGGATATATGTTCGTTTCTCAGCTGCTGAAGGATGTGTGTTCTAAAACAAAGGGCTCCCAGCCAGCTCTCTAGCTGCCTAATAGAGAAGCATATCAGTGCGATGCTTGTTAAAAACGCATATTCCCTGGTCCCTCTTGTGGAGACCCTGTTTCATTAGATGGGAATGGGGCTGGGGTCTGTATAGCCTGTGCCCAGGAGACTCTGTGACCAGCTTGGGAAGCTCCTGCAGGGAGGAAGGAATGACCCACAAGTCCCCAAGCCATTCACGCCGAGGCATCTGTCTGGCTGGAGAAACGCTAAGGTTGGCATTGTGCTCACACTGGGAGATGACCTGGAGGAAGTTGGGAAGAGGAGCTCAGGCCAGTTCCACCCTCTGGGTCGGAAACCTGGCTGGAAAGCACTGGAAATAGGGAAATAGAAGACTGAAAGGCTGGGACCCCCCCCCAACACCCGACCTGCGTCCATGGCCGAGGTTGAGTGAGGAGTCCTGGAGACTCTGGCTTCGTGGTCTTTGCTCTTGTTCTTCTGTGCCTCAGGGGTCGCTGCCCACCAGGCTCAGCAGGGCGTTCTTGTAGTCGCCGCTGGTGTCTTCCTGTGGGCAGGAGGCGCATGAGCTTGAGAAGGGGTTTGTTTGTGCCTGGCTGGGCAATGGTGGCTGTGTTATTATGACTAAGAGTTGTGCCCCTGGCCTGCACCTGGCCCGGCCCTCCAGGGTTCCTAGCCGCAGGGGTTGTGCCGTCACCCCTCTTTCCTTGTTTTTAATTTCAGGCTATTCCTTTACATTTCCTTTTGATTGTCTTACCAACTACATGCAGGATTGATGTGGAAAGTGAATCAGAGACAGCTCCACTCCTAAACAAGGAAGGGGTCAGCTGTCCCAGGGTTCTTCTATTCGGGAACCAGGGGTGCCCAGCCATTCATTTGCACAACATGATGCATCATTATTCAACACCTGCTGTGGCAGCTTGGGAATCAAGGCTGAGAGTGAGGCACCAGCACACACCTGGGGGCCGGGCTGGAGGTGGAGGGAGCCTGGACCATCGTGCCCTGACGGTGTGGCCGAGGCAAGCCCCTTCACCTCTGTGGGACTCATCTATGAAATGAGATTGATGCTGTGCTGCTGTGCATCTTGCTGAGACGTGGTGAGGGCACAGCAGGAGGAAGGCGAGCTGGTCTGCCCTGCAGCTGGCTCACATCGGGTCCACAGTGTCTGTCTCCTGATGAGACTGACCTTGTGGTCCTATGACTGAGGAGCCCTGTTTCTTAGATACTGGTAGGTCCTGATGGGACTGGCTAGTCCGGGGTCTGCACACATTGCTGGGAAATGGGCCAGGTCAGATCACCCAGATTCTTCTTCATGCAGTTGAGGACAGCGGGGTCAAGAGAGGGGAGTGGATTCATTCACAACAGCATGGTGAGTAAGGGGTAGACTGGGGCTAGACCCACTTTCCACACTCTGGACCAGTTTAGGTCTCATGGTTATTGTCTACTTTTCACCATTTAGTAAAATTTGCCTGTTTTGAGCCTGAAATCTTGTTACCGGTTTCAAACTACAATTACATTTTTTTTAACTTTTTTCTTTCCAGACACGGTCTCACTCTGTCACCCAGGCTGGAGTGCAGTGATGCAGTCCTAGCTCTCTGCAGCCTTGGACTCCTGGGCTCAAGCGATCCTCCCGCCTTGGCCTCCCAAAGCACTGGGATTACAGGTGTGGGCCACCATGCCTGGTGATTTTTATTATTTTGAAGACAATTTTTGTAATAGTTTTTAGAAAGAAAAGCATTAATTTTCTTTACTTTTTCAAATACATGAGTTATACTTGGAGTGTTTATACATTTGCCTCTTAATTTCAATGCAGGAGTTTTTAACTCATATTAGTGTTGAAAACCATTTTTGCTTTAATGACATCTATCGTCTACACTAAAAAGAAAATGTTTGATCAACGTATTCCTGATTCGATTTTCTTAAGTAACAACATTAGATAAAATTTGAAGAGGGTGGCTTCATGTATCTGTAGAAATCTCTCTGATGCCATTAAGTTACCATGTGTGGTTAAAAGGGTTAATGACAATCAGCTCAGACTGTCTGCAGGTGACAGCAGCAGTCCAGGCTGGTGTGTGCCTTGCCCTCCTGTCTCGCGACAAGATTGGCTGGGGAGCCTACCCTGCCCACCTGCTGCCCCATCTTGAAACATCTGGAAACAGAAATGTCTTTTCCACCTATTGTCAGCTATGTGTTTCTTGAAAAGTGCACTTAACAACGACATTTGCAGAAGAGCTAGAGACTTGACTTGGTAGCCAAAGAAGACTTGGGGATATATTTGTCCTAATGTGACTTCTGCTAATGAAATCATCAAGACCTCAATTTGCAGACACCCCCAGAAAAGCTGTTTCTCCCAATTATCGCAGTGTGATAATCACTCTGTGTTTTGAAGGCTCCAGAACTTTTGCTAATTGGAATCTGGTTAGTCCATTGGTGCTCATCTGACTTATCTCCTTAGAAGTTGGCCACCAGGACTGCTTAAATCTGGATTTGAGTGGTGGGCCCAATTCCTACCGGACTAGTTCATCTCATTGACTATTCAGAGGTGGCTTCTTCTGCAAGGATTTGGTGTCTTTTCCAAGGAGCAACCATAACTCAAATGTGAAACCAATTTTCTGAGTGGGACACAGGGGAGCCTCTGTGCCCTGGTCTCTGCATCTCCCCTCTGCTCCCCATTCCCCTTGGGATCCAGCCACACTGACCTCTGCTGTTCCCTGCACACACCACATGGTCATGAATGCAAGCACATGGTGCCCACTGGGAAGGGAGGGGCTCACGTAGTGCTGGCCACAGCCTCCAGGTCTCCCCGAATGTCTAGATTTCAGGCTGGCCTCAGCATTGGGAATGCCTGCTTACCATGATCATGCTGCTGAGGGTCTTGCCGTACATCTTCTTGAAGTGACACTTGATAAGATTTAAGTCAATTTCGCTCCTTGAAACGATGTTTCTTATCAGGGTCCCATCGCGCGTCCCTGCTCCCTGGGCAAGACAGTGGCCATCAACAATCCTGCCTCACCTTTCCTGTCCATCCGTGAGTGATGGACGGATCTGGGTGATTGGGTTCTGGGGCTTTTAGAGGGAGGGAGATGTGGGAAGGAGCCTGTGCTTCAGCCAGGGAAGCATTAGGTGGGAAGCTTTGGTGGCTTAGGGTGTCCACTCCCTTAATCCCTTCTCACCCACTGCCCAGAACTCTTCCTTTATGATGCCAAGTGCTCCAAACTGCAGTATGTTTGGTTTGCCACATCAGATTCTAGACACAAAATACTCACTGCTCTAGGAACAAGACGTCCTACTAGAGCAATGGCAGCAGTCAGCTCAGCCAGGAATTCCACAGGCAGAGCCTTCCTGCTCACCTTCATCCCTGACCAGTCTCATGTCAGCTGGGGCCACATGGCCAAGGGAATTGCATGCCGTCTCTCATTTCCTGGGCAGAAGTGGCCACAGGGCTTGGGTTTTGGGTGTGGAACTAACTTCAGGGGATATCAGCAACCATCAATCAGAGAAAACGGGCAATGGTTTTAGTTTCAGGGAATTATTCACCTCTGGAGATGCAGCGTCCCTTTCCCAGACTCAATTTCACCTCTGAGAACTAAAACCTTTCTGATCCACAACAGGTTTGGGTAAGATAACTCCCCTGTGTGGAGGATCGTGGTGGCTTTGAGCTCCTTGGCTTTGCACTTGGTGCTATGTAGGGTGAGCATCAGGAAGCAGAAGACAGGACAGTTACCTTCATGGCATAGTAGAGTCTCTCTGCAAAGTAGCTGTGGAGGTTTCGGGTGCATTTCACTGGCAAACAAGAAAGCTGTGTTAATGTCTGGAGCTGGTAGGTGGCACTGCCTACAACTTTATGTCTTGCTTTAGGTCTTAAGAGTCAGTGTTGTGCAAGGCTTGGCATATTTCCTTGTGCCCTGCCTTTCCCAATGTGAGAGGCTTTGTGTCAGGTGGCATGGGACAGGGAAGGTAGCCCGGGGCCCTGGGCACACCTCCAAAGGCCCAAGCAGGCAGGCAGAAGGGTAAGATGTGAAATGCACCAGACTGTGGGGCTCGTCTGAAGACACCAGCTCAAGCCCATCCAAGGGCAGCTCAGACTCAGGACAGGCCCTGGGCTCTCAACCCAGAGACACCTCCACCGAAAATCCGGCCTCTCAGCTCCACAGAAGCACCATAGTATGGCGGCTGCTGGCCTCAGAGTGCCCTCTCTCTTTCACTTATCAGCAGGAACCCTGCATTTTGAATTCCCATGTGACAAATGGAGTTTGGCCCCACAGGACTAAGGCACCTGGGGGCATCTGGTCCAGAGAGTGGGCCCATGCTTGCTCCCATGGGTACTGCTCAGAGACTTGGCATCTGGGTGGGGAAGGTTGGCATTTTCACCTAGGGCTGCAGAAGGAGCGTGGGCTTTGAGTGAGGTAGGCATGTGTTCACTTCCTGCCTTCATGGTGCAGTGTGGCTTCATTACTCGACCTCCCTGACTCATCTGGGAAGTGAGACTGATGTGAGGCTTCAAGATGAAGTGAACAGGAAGGCCCAGCATGACGGAGTACTGCATGGCTTCACTATTGCCTGCTGGCAGACTTCATTCTTGGCGGGTTCAGGCCAGATCCAGGGGTGGATTTTGGAAGCTGAGATTGGAGCAGGGGTGTGATTAGATGCCCTGACATAGACTGGATTGTATCACAGCATCCAAGGCCAGCTGGGGTGTCTCAGATGGCCCTGTCCACCCAGAGAGGCTAGGACACAGCAGGGAGCCTGCTGGCTGCTGGGCTTTGCATGGAGGCAGCCTGGTGTGGAGGTGAGAGCTGTAGGCCGGGAGTCCGGACCTGGGCTCTGTGTGTACGTGGGAGAAGAGATGTCCCTCTGCCCTGGGCCTCAGCTCTCTACTCTGCAGTGACTCCTCCCATTGTGATCTCAGCCCTGGAACCCATGAGAGCTCTGGAGTGGGTCCTCCTGAGTGGCCCTGACTTCCTGCTGTGGGGAAGATCCCCAGTGTTTCTCAGCATCAGACCATCCGTCACTCAGTTTGGACTCAAGCCACACATCACTGTTTCTTCAACTGGCAATGAAGGCAGGGGCCAGGCCCCTGGTTCATGTCCAGAAAGATGACTTGGTGCTGGCCAGGGCTTCACAACCACAGCCAGAGTGCTCCCTGCATGGCTGCCATGAGTACACACAGGGTTGGGGCTGGCATAATCACTGGCGTATGCATTTGTGTGCACACACACACACACTGTCTCACACACTCACATCCCACCCACACAGTCATGCACACACACCCTCAGGCACACTCTCATGCACACACTCATGCAAACACATTCTCATGCACACACAACCTCATGCACACACACCCTCATGCACACACACTCTCATGCACACACACTCATGCAGACACACCCACACAGCACTGGGCACCACAGAGAGCAATCCTTGGCAGCACACACTGGGACTCTAGAGGTGGAGCAGTCCCTGGGTGAAGAGGACAGGCAGAGTGTGAGTTGAGGGGACATCCCGTGAAGGTGACACAGGGATTCTTTCTCTTGCGGTTGCATCCCTAGGCCCTTTGTTCTTTGGTGCTGCCCCACGGTGAGCCCTGTGGCCTGAAAAATGTGCAAGTCTGAGCTCTTACCCACAGTGAGCATGGCCTCCTCCAGCGAGCCGTAGGTCTCACTCTTGATGCTGTCCTCAATGCTCTTGTTGGCAATTTTCTCATACTCTTCAAACACTGTGGAGAGGGCTCTGCTCAGGGGATGGTCAGACCTCGTGGTGCCCCTCAGTGTCTCAGATCAGAGATTACACATCAATTTGCCGCCCTGACCTCCCACTTGGTGGCTGGGGAAAAAGTCCTGGGCTCCCTGGCTCTCTCCCTAACTCTAGACTTGACAAGGCAGAAGCACGAGGGAGAGGCTCACGGCCAGGACACCCCCTGTGGCCCCGGCCCCAGCCCCTCCCTCCCTGGTACCTCTCAGCAGGTGAGTGGCACTGCGCGTGCACAGGATGGTGATGAATTTCATCTCATCAGTCCCACGAATCTTCTCGCCTGCTGCATACAGATCCTAGCATTGGGACACCCACAATAAGCTGGTGAGGCAGACCAGGGAGGTGAGGGACTGAGCCCCAGAGTCCCAGAGCTGTGGCCATGGCCCGGCCCTGTCCACTCTGCCAGGCCAGCATGCTCCCCTGCTTGGACATCTCTGACAGAAGCTCCCCTTTCTCTAGCAGCTCTGGCTTAGAATCTTTTCTCTATCCTGGGCCACAAGCTGCTCTAGGAACTGCCTGGTCCCCAGACTTCCCTCTGCCAGCAGGCAGACCTACAGAGACCCGGACACATGTGTCCAGCACTGGGGCCTAGCACCCCCAGATTCATGGGCTGTTCCTGCCAGGACAGAGCTTTAGTGCTCCCCCACCCCCAAGTCACACTCCTTCCTCCCGAGTCTCCCAACACCCTCACTCTCCTCCCCAGACACCACAGGACAAAGGCCTATAGGGAGCTGAGCTGGGCAGGTCCCAGCCTAGTGTCAGAGAAAGCCCCCATGGGCAGAGGAGCTGGAGTCCAGATGGCACGGGGTGGGGCCACATGGCCAGCTGGGCGCAGCCTCACCTGTGCGTCTTGGAGGGCCAGTCCCGGGTCCACAAAGCTGCTCACATCATCCCTGCTGCCCTAGGAACAGAGGAGGTGGCTCTGTAAGGCAGGCCAGCTGACCAGAGCATTAAGGGCAGAGGGGGGATCCTGGGCTTGGAGGGTAGGCATGGCTCTACTGCTCTTTGGCTGTGGAAACTTCGACAAGCCAGTTATTCTCTTCAGCCCTTGGTTTCCTCATTTGTGCAATGGTGGTGGTAAGGACTGTCTCATAAGGCTTGGGGGATTCGGTGAGCTAAGGTAAGCAAAGTGCCTGGCATGAGGCCTGCACGAAGGACCTGCTCTCCTCCCACTTCCAGGATGCTCTCACATGGCTGAGTAAGGACAGGTGTGGGGGCTCTGCAGTCGGGACCCTCTAACCATGCTGAGACACACCCAGTGAGCCCCGGCTGCCGGGCTATCCCATGCCCCTGCCCTGACTCTTGTGGCTCTATTCAAGGGCTGCTCCCTGGCGTGGAGCTGTTGAGACTTCCAAACCAAGGCACTCCCAAGAGCCTGGGCTGTGATACCTGCAGGAGGCACACCAGGATCCTCTCCAGGTAGCCACTTGTGTCTGCCTGGATGTCCTCCTCCAGGCTGGACCCATAGTCTGCAGGGAAACAGGACCATGAGGCACAGGCAGAAGCCCACAGCCTACCCAGGGCCTGCTTTCTTCCCTCCAGCCCTGTTCCCCATACTTCTCCTTATGAAAGCCTTCTAGGAAAGAAAGTCCTTGGCACAGGGCATGGATGCAATGCCCGGGTGTCCAAGTGGCTGTCACCTGGGTGGTGGTTCACAACTAGAAGCGACATGCATACCCAACCAAGCTCAAAGCACAAGATGGACCAGGTGAGAGAGCCAGGCTAGGGGCTGCCAACCAAGCTCCATTTCATCTCAAGGCTTGGCAAAGCCAAAGCCTCCAGGAAAACTCCCCACTGGGTACACGATGTAGAAGACTGACTGGCCTCTGCTAGCCTGGGGTCCACACCCCCTACTACCACGGTCCTCAAGGGCAGAGATTTTAGTTGATCACGTGCCTCTCTCCCCTGTAAGAGGAGCTGGTGAGCTTACAGATCAAGTCTGACTCATGTTCAGTGTCACCATCAGGCACGGATCTTGGCATACAGTAGGTGCTCAGCACCTGTGGGTAAAAAAGTCCCCAAAGAGTCCTTTCTAGTGTGGCCCAGCTTAATTCTTGATCCTTGTTCCCTGCCAGGCTGCCAAAGCTTGTGGCCACCCCCGACCCCTCCATCTGTGCCACCCCTTACCTTCCTCATATGCCTTCATTATCTCCCGCAGCTGGTTCTTGGTCCGAGAGGCCAGGATCTCAATGATGACGCCCTCCTTGGTTCCTAAGCCCTGTGGACAGAAACCTCTGCCCGCTGGAGTGCTGTGCCATGACATTCTGCTCTGTCCACACCTTCTTTTCTCAAGATGCCTGAGCCTCAGGAAGGACCTCACTGCTCTGTCCCACTTGGAGTGGGAGGATGTGATGAGAAAATCACATGCTTGTCTTCAGTGATGGACATTGAGGGCAAGTGCTGTGATGGGGAAGCCCTGTCTCAGCTCTCCCTCCTTAGCTGGGTGGTCTCAGACAGGCTGCTCCATGTCCCGGAGCCTAAACATCCCGATCCATCAACAGGAATAAGAAGCCTCCCCTGCCCCAAAGGTAGATTAGGGAGCATGGGTGTAAAATGCCTGGCAGTGCCCATGCAGCAAGTGTCTTTTCAAACAAAATGACTATAGTTACTGGGTCTCCATCCTTTTTAATCTGCAAAAGCAAAGAGTAGTGAGAGGTAAAGGGAAACCCAGGGGGCTGTGCCTGAGACTGTAGAGGTGGGTTTCCAATACCACTGTACACCTGAGCTCGTGAGGTTCTGAGAAGTACTGATTTTGGCTTCATCACGGCCATTCAACATGTCAATTAGGGACCAGTGACTCCAGGTGTTGGGTGCAGTCTGAGCAGCAGGCCGCCTGCTCACTGGGCCCAGCTATGGCCCATGTGGCCATTCCAAACAGTGGCTCAAGGGGAGCTCTGGGCTGCCGGTGCCCGGTCCCCGCATTGCCCCTACCCAGTCATGTGAGCACCCCTGCCACTGCCCTGCCCCATCTGCCTAGTTACCTTCACGGAGTCATGCAGCTCCTTGGCTTCATATCTGTATGGTGGGTACATAAGGGCCACAATGAGCCTCTCAAACTTGCCACTCAGCTCTGACTTCAAGGTCTCAGTGAGGTCCTAATGCAGGAACAGGGAAAGGTGTATTTGTCATAAGCCAGGCCCACCTGAGTGCAGGCAGCGGAGTGGTGGCTGGGCCCAGGGACTTGGGCTGGATTCTGCGTGGGCCCTGCCACGTGCTGGCTGGGTTTCTTGGGCCAGCTCCTTAGCTTCTCTGAGCATCAGTATCTTTACCAGTTGCACGGAGATGAACATACTCCTGCTTCATCCCATTGCTTAGGGTGTTGATAGAGAGATGTGTGTGACTCAACTCAGCATTCAGTGCAGTGCTGGGCACATTATAAACTCTCAGTAAAATGAAATTGGCATTGCTAGCTAGACTGCAAGCTCTGAGTGTGGCATCACCATAAAATACCTGTGCCTCCTTCGTAGGGCACATTTTGCTACAAGGAGCCACCAGGCTACATCAGCTGATCTACAGAGTAGCAGAGAGATCAACGGCTTTGTCAGACCTGGATTTTAATCCCCACCTTGTTGATTACAGGCTCTGGGACCTTGGGCAACTTACAACCTCTCTGAGCGCCAGTTTCCCCAAATGTTTGAATACAAAGAATAATGTACAGCTGTGAGGACTAAGAGAGGGAAACTGTAAAAATGCACACTGGGTTCTCCAAGAGAATATTTGAGCTGATCTTCCTTCGTTAAATCTCCAAACCAATGATTTGAGTCACCAGAGGCTTCAGGATACCATGGCTATGCACATATTTAATCCTGTGTTTACTATGTACCCCCAAATTTCAGGCTTTGTCCTAGGGGTGGAGGGCAGGTAGGAGGAGAAACAAAGGGTCTGGCATGCTTGCTCCAGGCTCTTATAATTCCCAGGTGGCAGAAGGGATGAGGTGTGGGTGTAAGCAGCTCGACTGAGGAAAGCGTGCCCACGCCCCAGAACAGAGTGAAGCCAGGCCTGCATGCCTGGGGCATGGGAAAGAGAAGGTGGTCTGGGCTTGGGGGAAGGGCGAGATAGCCTGGGGGCAGGGAGACAGACCTCCAGTGGGGCCTGTTGGGTGCATGAGAAGGAATGCTGTGAGAGAGGAGGCAGGAAAGGAAGCAGGGAAGGCCAGCCCCCGGCCCGGGCTCTGACACCTAAAAGTAGGTCTGCCAGATAAAACACAGGGCTGCCAGTTACATTTGAATTTCAATAAAGAACAATTGTTTTCGTGCAAACAGGTTCCATGTGCCCATGCTGTCAGTGGGCTGGCTCTAGGGGAAAGTCGTCCAGAATGGAGCTGCCTCCCAGGCTGTACCCCCAACTCCAAGGCTCACCTATCCCCACCCCCACCAGCCTTCCCCTTGCCTTGCCGAACTGAGCCTTGAAGGACTTGGCAATCTGCTGCCGCTGCGCGTTGCTTCGCTTGGTGAGCACATCGATGATAGCCTGCTCGTTGGTCCCTGCAGGGATACAGCACGAGTGACCCTGCTGCCCCCAGGGTGACACACTGGTGAGGGCGGAGGCAGCTGCTTGGTGGCTGAGCAGTTGGGACCTGACACCTGGATAGTTCCAAACCCCCGGACCACTTTCATGGTGTAAACAAGACCCTTAGGAAATCTGCCTCCCCATTTCCCACCCCACACCCCCACAATGTTGGGGCGTGTCCAAGGCCAGCCTCACAAGATGGAATCTGAGGTCTGGGTGGCTCTGGACATCAGCCCGGGCCTTTGGAGCTTGGCCGAGTGAGATCTCCAGCCCTGCCCTCCTTTGTATTGGTCACAGTAGGGGAAGGTCAAGACTAAGAGTCCAACCCCTGGATCCGAGGCCTGGCCCAGCAACTGCGTGGCATTGGGCAGCCAGCCTCATTTCCCTGGGCCTCCATTTTCTCATTTGGGAAGTGGAGATAACTTTCTGCTTCACAGAAAGCAGAGGGCATGAGAACGTTTTCTGGGCTCGTCAGGAGTGGCAGTTCTCATTAATGCCCCTGATCCTCAGGCAGAGCCGGCTAAGGGGTCAGTCCCACCTGGGGTGAGGTCAGGGTGCATGCTCTGCTCTCAGGTCAGGAGGGCTTTCTGGGCAAGCTGTTTAAATCTGGCCTCAGGCCAGCCCTCGCCCACTCACGGTAGTGCTGAGGACAGCACTGGGCAAGTGCAGGAGATGGGAAGGGAGCTGGCCCCGTGGCCATCGACATGGGGCAAGGGGGCCTTGAGTCAGCCCCACAAACTCCCCACACCTCACAGCCCCAGCAGCTCTGTGCCTGGCATCATACAGCACCACTCCCTTCACACTTCATGTGACACACGAGGCCAAGAATTCTTGGGTCCACTTTACAAGTGAGAAAGCTGAGACTGATGGGAAGTCACTCACAGGGACACACAGCTGACCTCCCCACCCCCATTACCCAGGGAAACGCAGCACCCTCCTGTCCAGTCTTGCAGGGTGGGTGCTGACCTCACTGCAGAAACAGAGGGCTGTGTGATTCTCTGGGTAGGGGAGTCAGTTTCAGAGTATCATGGGACACCCCAGCTCCCCAGATGTCCCCTGGCACCCACTTTCCAGGGCTGTGAGCAGAGGTGGCAAGGCTGCCAACACCCACTCACCGATCCCCTTCATGGCTTTGTAGAGGGTCTCTGCATCAGGGTCTGGGTTGAAGTGGGAGCTGCTCTTCACTGTGACACCCTCCTGTTCAATCTGCAAGAGAACCAGGCCTGCTCAAAGCGGGCAGGGACAGGGAGGGCAGAGCAGGCTCCCAGCCCATCTTGTAGCCCGCCCTGACAGGGTGAGCCCCTTCCCTGGGCGTGGAGATCTGCTCAGCCCTTGCAGGCCAGTGCTCCGCCCTTCAGCCCCTTGGCCAACAGGGTGGAGTAGCCAGAGCCAGAGCTTGTGGGGAGAAGCCACGAAACCTTTCCTGTCCCTGTCTGTGCCATCTGACGGCAGACAGCAGCTCCAGCCACACCCAGCTCCTTCCAGCATCACCCACCAGCAGCAGGATGGGACAAACTCACCCAAAGTTAGGAGGGGCAAGAACACTTAAGCAAAGGCTTCCTGGAGCTGCATGCACCGCCTTCAGAGCGTGCAGATGAGGTTGGAAGGCTGGGCATGGTTCCGCCTTTCTGAGGAATGGTTTGAGCTCACTCTGCCCTCTTCCTGGGGAGTTGGGACTTACAGGAACTTAGAGGGCAGGGGCCCAGCTGAGCATCCTGATAGTTCAGGGTGTTTGCAAGTCCACGGGCCCATGGGGCTCAGAGCGTCAGGTTTAGAAAAACCCGCACGATGCTCTGCAGACTGTGAAATA
>NW_026653097.1:0-16726 GCF_009828535.3 Hylobates moloch
TATCTAGTACATTGATATCTTTCATTGGAATCTACCACAGGGTTTATTGTAGTTGTATCTCTTTCTCTATTTGTAACTTCATTTCTTCAGTGAGAAACTTGGCTGATTAATCTCATTATATCTACAGAAGCCCCCTCTTATCTGCGGGAGGTACATTCCAAGACCCCAGGTAGATGCCTGAAACCACGGGTAGTACTGAGTCTGATCACTGTCATTTGGAACACATTTCTGTTCCTGTCTTCCACCCACACATTTAATGCCTTTACCATTTTATCTAAGCACTCACACACTGTGGTTGTAACGTTTGCAGTTTGAGGTGCGACGCACAACTAGCACAAATTTCTTTTTCCTTCTTCACAACTTCACAGATAGTTGATTCGTTCTTACTGTAGATCTTAGCAACCTCAACATACAGTTTTGTTTTCTTTCTTGAGTCGAGAACGTTCACCTTTTCACTTAAAGGAAGCACATTGTTTCTTCTCTTTGACATAGCTGAATTGCGAGCATTACTACTCTTGTGCTTTGGGGCACAAGTAGTAAAATATGGGTAACTTGAAACAAGCACAGGGGTACTGCAACAGGCAATGTAATACCCAGGTGACTGACCAGCAGGGAGTGTATGAAGCATGGATTCTGTTCCGGGTGGGATGGAGCGCATAGCACTAGATTTAATCACTCTACTCAGAATGGTGCACAGTTGGAAAACTTATACATTGTTTATTTCTGGGATTGTCCACTTAATATTTTCTGACTGCAGTTGACTGCAGGTAATCGAAACCACGGAAAGTTCAACTGGCGATCAAAGGAGACTACTGTACTTATTGTACCATTTCTGCCTGGATGCAACCAGTCTTTCATCACTGCTGATGCTCCCACTGCCCCTCATCCCACTCTATGTAAACGCCCTTTTCACCTTGCTCGGGTCCCAACATCCCACAGCAAGCCACTGCCACCATGGGGGCCCTTCTGTCCCTGCCGAAGCTCTGACACCCTGTACCAGGTCACGTAAACACCCTTCCATCCTGCTTAGGCTCCGATACCCCAGAGCAGGCTGCCAGCCCACCCCACCCAGCCCCCTGCAGGAATGCCTATCTTGCACAGGCCCTAATAGCTTTAAGACTGAATAAGGAAGAAAGGAAGTAAAGGCAGGCGCAGGCAGGCAATCAGGAAGGAGGGAAGAACTTTCATTTCTCTTATCATGGGTAAGAATGAACAGCTTTGCAGACACTTAACACACCACTTGTGTTTGTGTTTGTGTGTGTGTGAAGTGACAATATGTAGTAATTTTGCTATACAGTTATTTGCTGGAGATCTTTTTTTAAAAGGAACTCTTTATCAGGATTTTTTTTTTTTTTTGAGGCAGGGTCTTGCCTTGTCACCCAGGCTGGAGTGCAGTGGCACGATCATCACTCACTACGGTCTCGACCTCCTGAGCTTAAATTTAAGCTATCTTCCCACCTCAGCCTCCCGAGTAGCTGGGAGTACAGGTCTGTGTCACCATGCCTGGCTAAGTTTTTTATTTGTTATTTTTTGGTGAAGATGGGGCTCCCGCTGTGTTGTCCACGTTGGTCTCAAACACCTAGGCTCCAGTGATTCTCCCGCATTGGGCTCCAAAAGTGCTGGGATTACAGGCATGAGCCACTGTGCTCAGCTGGGAATATTAACCTTTTATCTGTAATGTAAGTTTCAAATTTGTTTCTGAATTTGTCATTAGTTTTTTCTTATTATTTTGCCACACAAAGATTTTTATTTTATGTAGTCTAATTTGTTACATTTTTTTCTTTTTGCTTTCAAATTTTGAATCAATGTTGAGGAATGTTCTTCTTTCTAAAAAAAAAATGCCTTGGTTGCTTTTTCATTGATATCCACGTTAAATAGATGTTGGATTATATTTTTGTGGGAAAATAACCTGACTCAACTCTGTCTCCTCCCACTTTGAGCTGGAGTTCGAGAGCTGGAATCACGCGTCCTGGTGCCTGGAGATTTATTAATTTTGACGGGGAACAAAGTGCTAATGCCGTGTGATGCCGTTCTGATTGAAGGCAGCTGTGTGGTGGATGAAGGCATGCTGACAGGTACAGTTCCATCGCCACAGCTGACAACCTCTGTGGGCTGGCCCACGCTCCACGCTGCTATGGTCCCTACTCCTCCTCTACCTGAATGACAATAGCTGGCTGTAAAGCATTGGCTGCTATGGGACCTTCCTGTTTCCACAAATCTTACTTAGTCCTGCTGTGAATGGATCTGAGGGTTCAAATTAAAGCTCTTTCTATGTGTTAAGTTTGATACAATAATAAGTTTTTCAGTGTTTAGTATTTCTCTCTTGAACAAAAGATTATTACAACCCTCCCATTTACCTTAAAAGATTGTAGAGATCATTAGATCTTTCAGAATTGTCTGTGACTTTTATGTTTATTTATTTTAAGTAAAACATTTTATTTAAACTTGGAGGGTTTGAAAATCATCAGTGACATCCTGAAACCCACAGGGGTCATCCAAATTCTTCCTGGCCTGGCTTGAAAATGTTAAGAAATTCATGATGCAGCGTTTGGTAAACCTGCTGCTTCCAAAATACACACTGGGTGTTTTGGACTAACTGTAGTTCATTTACAAATAGCAATGCTGGAGCTGGGTGGGACCTGTGAGGTTATCTCATATCACAGGCATAGCAACTGAGGTCCAGAGAGGTGACTTGCTTCAGGTTACACTGCCTTGATTTCTCACTCACGTAGCATAATGATGAGGTTTGGCTGACACTGCTGTAAGATAAAGAAGAATCATAAAGTGTTTCTCGGAGACGAAATGAGAGGCTGTGAATACACAGAGGCTGTGAACGCACTCTCATTGGTGTAACATGGTTCCTATTCAAGTTCAGATCAAATCCATTTCTCTCAGGCAGCCCAGAAAGACAGGTAATGGAGACAAGTGTACACACCTTCTTCCTATGTTAGCTAACAAAGAATAAATGTGTCGCAGACCATGGCAAGGCAGGTTCTTTTCCCTCAAAAATCCATAGATTCATCAAAATCCTGTAATGCTGGGGCATCTGCAGTGCCAAGTACCACTTTCCTAATGAAAGTAGCCTTGATATACCGTAATGCAACTCCGACTTTCTATTGACCACTCTGCAGAGGCCAGCAGAAGACTTTAGAAACTTGTTCCTCGGAACAGGCCGTAGTTATTTCACGGCTTCATTCATTACCTTGTATTAGCACTTCAAGCCTCTGCAACAGGCCCCTCCCACTGCACTGGTAAAAGTTGCCAAAGTCCCACTTGCCAAATGCAGTGGACTCTAAACTTCTTTATTTTTGGGACAGAGTCTCACTCACTCTGTCACCCAGGTTGGAGTGCAGTGGCTTGATCTTGGCTCACTGCAATCTCTGCCTCCCGGGTTCAAGCGATCCTCTCATCTCAGCCTCCATCAAGTAGCTGGAATTACAGCTGTGCACCACCACGCCTGGCTAGTTTTTGCATTTTTAGTAGAGGCGGCATTTCACGATGTTGGCCAGGCTGGTCTTGAACTCCTGACCTCAAGTGATCCACCCTCCTGGGCCTTCCAAAGTGCTGGGATTACAGGCATGAGCCACTGTGCCCAGCCCACCAGTGCCTTTAGACAGATCTGTGGACACTTAGGGTTCTCAATGCTTTAGCTCCTAGGTAGCTCTCATGGCCCTTTATTCTCCACACTCCACATTCTTGACTGCACAGCTTGCGCTTCCCTAAATAGTTATTTCCAGCTATCTTGACATCTGTGTTTGATTTACAGTACCCATAGTATTTATAATACTGTATTGTAGTTATTAGTTTACATATCTGTCTCCTATTCTAAACTACAGACCTCTTAGAAGTAGGAACTATGTTTATGCTTGTATCCCCAATGCCTAGGGTTGTCTCCGCCACATGGTGGGCTCACAAAAAAAAAGTCTGTTGTATGATGAGTGGGTGCAGGCATGATTTAAATGAGGGAAGCCATCCTGCCTCACAAAACAAGATGCTTGTTTTCTGTAGGAGAAAGTATTCCAGTCACCAAAACTCCGTTACCCAAGATGGATAGCTCTCTGCCCTGGAAAACACAGAGTGAAGCGGATTACAAACGGCATGTCCTCTTCTGTGGAACAGAGGTTATCCAGGCCAAGGCAGCTCGCTCTGGGACCGTGAGAGCCGTGGTATCGCAGACTGGTTAGCATCACCTCCTTTTTCTTATTTTTAATGGTATATTTTTGCCCAGTTTATCTAGTGCCTTAAATTTATTAGGTAAAGAGAAGCTGTTTTTTCTTTATAATCATATTTTTTTAACTTTTAATTTTTGTGGGTATGTAGTAGCTGTATATATACTTATGGGATACCTGAGATGTTTTGACACAGGCCTGCAATGTGAAATAAGCGCATCATGGAGAATTGGGTATCTGTTCCCTCAAGCATTTGTCCTTTGAGTTACAAACAATCCAATTACACATTTTAAGTTATTTAAAAAATATACAATTAAGTTATTATTGTCTATAGTCACCCTTTGTACTATCAAATAGTAGGTCTTATTCATTCTTTCCATTTTTTTTGTACCCATAGATAAGGAGAAGTCTTACCTACAGGTACAAAGCACATCAAATATCTATAAATCCATATATTTTACATACCAATTGAACTATGGCATATGCCTGTTAGTAAAAATGATAGTACTGATAACAATAATTATTATGTATGTGCTTTGCAGTATGTAAACCATTTTCACTATATTAAACTAGCAGAGCAGAAATGCTTACTGTTTCTACTATGTCCATGAATAGGCTGAGGCCACACAATTCAAATGAACTTAAAATATACCATGGCCAGCAATTGACACAGCTGGACCTAGAACTCAGGGCTTCTCATCCTGAATCCCAAGTTCTTCCTAGGGTGGGCTAGAAACTGAAAATTTAACATTGCAAAGTACTAGAAAAGTGAGTCCATCAGTATTTACTGGACCACTTAATTTTAATTCAAGTGACATGCGAGTGCGTGCACACGTTTGAGTCATTTTCTTAAAATAAAATGCTATTTGGCAAAGCTGTGCTGTGCACCCAGTACGGGGGTTTTCTATCTCCAGGATGCATTGAAATTGGAAGTAGAGGGAAGGAAGGCCAGAGAGAGTACTGGGCTCTGAGATAGAGATTTCTGTTCTAGCATTTATGTATTTTTCTAGTTATCTTTCAATTGCCTTTGAGTTTAAACACTGTTCAAATATCAGTAGAGAAAAACAAAGGCAGTGTTGAGGTTTGGAAGAGCACTAGCAGTAGTGTTGGTCATCCTGAGCGTGTGGGGTGTGTGTTTGTTGTTCCAGGATTCAACACGGCGAAGGGAGACCTTGTGAGGTCCATTCTCTACCCCAAGCCAATGAATTTTAAGTTGTACAGGGATGCCATCAGGTTCCTCCTATGCCTTGTAGGAACAGCCACCATTGGGATGATCTGTACTCTGTGTGTCTACGTGCTTAGCGGGGTAAGCTGTCTTTGCTGTTTTATTAAATGCACACATACTCATCTATCTATCTATCTATGTATATATTTTGTACTGTACATGTTGGCCTTAACCTAGGATGTGGTTTACAAACCGGGGAAACAAAGCCAAGCGCTGAAGCCTGCATATAGACTTCCAGATCCCAGGCAGCAATTGATCACTAAGTTCCATAATAACAAACAGGTTTCATGGGATAGTGAGATAAAACAATTTATTTATTGATAGATCAATGTACTTCTCTTTTCCTCATACTTTATACCATTCTTCCTTTTCAATCTGAGAATATATTTATTTCAATTAGGTAGCATTTTTAGAGCTACTGAGCGAGGGATTTTAAATAAAATCAGACACCCAGGTTTGGTGAGGTCATGGCAGACTAGTACGTTATTCTTTGTTGGTAACAATATAAATCACCTGGTTTTTTTTATTGCTGTTTGGGGAAAGATAGTGAGAGCTATAAACATGGTCATGCCTTTAACCCACTGATATCATTTCTTAAAATTTGACCTAAAAAAGTAAACAAAAAGAAGGAAGGCTGGGCATGGTGGCTCACGTCTGTAATCCCAGCACTTTGGGAGGCCAAGGCAGGTGGATCTCCTGAGGTCAGGAGTTCGAAACCAGCCTGGCCAACATGGCAAATCCTGTCTCTACTAAAAATACAAAAATTAGCCAGGTGGTGTGTGCCTGTAATCACAGCTACTCGGGAGGCTGAGGCAGGAGAATCGCTTGAACCCAGGAGGTGGAGGTTGCAATGAGTCGAGATCGCACCACTGTATTCCAGCCTGGGCGACAAGAGCGAAACTCCGCCTCAAAAAAAAAAAAAAGGCAAAGAGTCATATGCTGTTCATCAGAGATTTGTCTGTAATAATTAAAGAATGACTGTCGTCCAGGAACCTCCAGAGGAGGTGGTGAGGAAAGCCCTTGACGTCATCACAATTGCGGTTCCTCCTGCTCTACCTGCTGCTCTGACCACAGGCATTATTTATGCCCAGAGGAGGCTGAAGAAGAGAGGCATCTTCTGCATTAGCCCCCAGAGGATCAATGTATGTGGACAGTTAAACCTCGTCTGCTTTGACAAGGTATGTGTGTTTCATCCTTATTCTTATCATCATTTTTACCATTGCTGTCATCATGTATATCTACTTTTACCCCCTTGCAAGGCAGGAGACATAGAATGTGGGTGCCTGTCTTCATGTTATCCCTGGTTAGATGCATGATCTGGGAAAGATATGTCTCTTGAGCTCGCAGAGCCCAAGGTTTACAGGAGAAGTGGGTACTAAATAGGAGAATCTTTTTGGGTCCTTCCAGCTTCAATATCCTATGAAAAGCAACTAAAATAGCATCCTGTTTCTCTGCAGTCAAAACCTTCATACAAAGAAGAAAATTTAAACCCTTTACTATCATCACTGCTGTATCCTTGATGCTAAGAATATTGCCTGGCATATAGTTAGTGTGCAATTAAATATTGATTTAAGAATTAATGAACGAAAAAAGGGAAGAGTTTATTAAACTGTGCCTTACTGTGAGACTCATATCAAACTCTTGCTGTATTTTCCCATCTGTAGTTTATTGCTTAAAATTACTCTCGATTATTTGCCAGTTATTCCCAACCAGCCTCTTATTCTACTGTCTTTTTATTGTATTTATCTAGTCTGCACACACATATGCTGGAGTGAAGGTGGGAGTTGTGAGAGAATAAGATGGAAGTGCCTTTCAGGGCATTGTGAACAGGTGAGCATGGGTAGAGGCCTGGAGGCAGCAAAGCATGAGAGTGTGGTTTTGACTAGAACAGTAGGTTGGTCATGGGAGAGGCTATCTGTGGACCTTGAATGTCTGGCTAAGAAATTGTTTACATATATTTTAAGCAGTGGAGAGTTATTGAAGGCTTTTGTTGCTGTCGTTGACTTCTTTTTTTAATTTACTTTTTAAATGTGGTAAAATACACGTAACATGAAATTTACTGTTTTAGCCATTTTGAAGTGTACTGTTCACTGGCATTAAGTACCTTCTCACTGTTCTGCAACCATCACTACTATTCATTTTGAGAACTTCTTTTATTTTCCCAAACTGAAGTTATATTCATTCAACAGTACACTGAAGGTTTTGATAGTTGAGAATTAATGGGCTCAGGGCTGTATTTTATAATTATTGGAATATCAGAAAGATCTACCAAGAACAGAAAGTCAACATGACTCTTGCCACCATTTTTATATTATTTTGTGATCAAACTAGCAATGTAAGAAATGACATTCTATTTATGAGTTTATATCCTTGGAGTTGGGAAAAGAAACAGGAGTGGGAGAGATAATTGTGACCTGAATTTGTATAAAAAGTGAGCACTAATTATGAATAATTATGATTATTATTAGCTTTTACTGTATGCTAGATATTAAATGAAACACTTTATGTTATCCCATTTAATCTTCACCACAACTCTCTGAGATTATGACCATGTTACAGATAAGAGCTCTTATATTTAGAGGGATTAATTTCCTCTGGTCACACAACTGGTGTTTAAACCTAACCCGAATTCTTAACCATTATATTGCACTGAGAGAAATACCACCACCTTTTTTTTTTTTTCCAAATAGCAAACCATTTCTTTCGAGTCTTTTCACACACAGTGCCCCGTAGGTAAAAATTTCACTCTATTCCTTATTTTAATGACATATTTTAAACTTCTGCTATGAAACTAGGACTCACCCATTTTATATTGAGGACTTTCCCATCCATTCAGTCTACTGTTAGATCCTCAAAACAATCCTCTGAAGTTGTGAGGAAGATACTTTTTTTGTTATTGTTATGGAGGACACTAAATTTCAAAAATATTAAGCGCCAGCTTGTTAGACAACTGGCATAAGCTCATCAGCGCTTCCAACGGGCACTCCAGAGACCCACCCATTGTGCCCCTCCTTGAAGTGCTGATCTTGTTAATATGTTTGTGAAGTATTTTCTCATTACAAAAATACCTTATTTATCTGCACTATGGAGTCTTCACTTGGGGCCACTGGATTTTTTTTTAAAGTAGGGAGGTGGTTTCATTACGTTGCCCAGGCTGGTCTCAAACTCCTGACCTCAAGCAATCCACCTGCCTTGGGCTTCTAAAGTGCTGGGATTACAGGTGTGAGCCACCGCGCCCAGCCACTCTTCTTTTTATTAAGGATGGAGGAACAAGTTTCTCTTTGTTCTAATATTTTTGGAGTGTTTTTCCAAGAGAAAAAAAGAATAGAGATACAGCTTTATTCTGCTCTTTTGAACCCAAGCTTCTCCAAATTATTTTGGTAGCATTTCTTATTAAATATTTGCTTCTCTCTTATTTTTAAATTGCTTTGTTCATCTTCATTAGTAATTGGTAATGGCCCATCCCTTTTAAATTATTGACTCATTGTCTCCTACTCCCTTTGAGCTTGGCTTTGTTTATTCATGTGGTAATTTGCAAGTTGAAATGATATCCAACTTGGGAAGATTTTGCAGGATTTTTAAAAAGCATATTTGGAAAAGTTTCTTCAACCGCCGCCCAATTTATTTATAAAAGGCAGAAGATGTTTTAATCACAAATATTTAATCTCAGTTGATAAAATTGTCTTGGGAAGAAATGAATTTAATCTAAAGAAAATTTTAACTGGCCGGGCACGGTGGCTCACGCCTGTAATCCCAGCACTTTGGGAGGCCGAGGCGGGCAGATCACGAGGTCAGGAGATCAAGACCATCCTGGCTAACATGGTGAAACCCCGTCTCTCGAACGGGTGCCGGAGGAGCTGAAGTGCAGTCCAGTGGTGACAGAGGAGATCCATCTCAAAAGAAAATTTAAATAGAAAGCAAGATTTAAATGATTCATTATCGTTACCGTTCTTGTGAGTGTAAAATAGAAGAAAATAATAAAGGAATTTAGGGTTATACAACATGAGGAATAGGAAAATGACAGCCCTAGTGAGTGTCACTTCCCAAAAACGAAAGACTGGCACACAGGTCTTTGTTTTGGAAGGTTGTGGCAGTTTTCCATCCTAAATGAGATTGGTCACTGGACACAGTCCACATATAATTATGAAGAACCTTCTGGCTTCTCCACTTACCAGAATTCTATTCAGGTCACATCTCAGAAATGGAATACAAATGACTTCCTAAAATTCTAATAGCATTTCTTCAAATTCCAATTAAGTTTCCAAGTTTATGTTCTCTACCTACGTAAGGATAATCTGACTGAGGGGCCCTGGCCAAAGCCTTCTGTGAACAGACAATGGTCATTCTCTTGGCAGGGGGTGGGGTGAAGAGGTTGTTTCACGTGAGGAGATTTTAGTATAATCCTGAGGATTTCCATATGGGATCCTATGGTTCTGTCAATACCACAAGTTCTTCAAAAGCAGAAAAGCAAATTTGGTTAAACTTAGAAACGTATCTCTAGAAAAGATTACTAATTTCTCCTTACCCCCAGCCCCTTCTCTCTAAAAGAAAGATGGATTGTTCTGGAAATGTCAGTAGCTTTCTGCCATCAGGGAAAAGTCCTCTATAATTGTGTGCTGACGTTGTCTGGGCGCTCTTCTGGAGCTTACTTCACATGCTTCTCAAACATGGGGATGGGAGTTGATGGGATCTAAGGGCACTTCCAGTTTGGATGTCCCGTCATCCAGAAAACCTCTCTCACACTCAAGCAAATGCAATGAAGGAGAGAAGAAAGCTACAGGGTATTTTAAATATATACCTTTGCACTAAAAAGAAACCCAAAAAACTCCGAAACAAAAAACCAACCCGTTTAGTTATAACATACTACCAGGGTGCGGATATGTATTTCTTCAAGGTCCTATTTCCACCAAAACTATCTCCATTGTTAAAGGCATTCAAATATATGACAAGTATACTGTATAACAGACTAGCCCAATACTTGTGCCTTATCTGAATCTCCCTCAGCCTCTCTTTCTCTTTCACTTAGTCTTTCTCTTTCTATCTCTCTCTGTCTCTCTCTCACACACATATACACCACTCTGTGCCCAATTTTCTGTTTTGTTTATTTAGAAAAGGAGCCAAGTAGAGAAAAATCAGCATAGATTAATCGAAGAAACAATGAAGTAACGTTCAGCCCAGCTCCAGCCAGCCGTGGTGTCCTAAACCAAGTTATCTCAGTTTCTTCCTCCGTGCTCTCCTTTGCAAAGTGGGAGATCATAACTAATGAGTTTATCTTATAGGTTGCTGTGGACCTGCAGTAAGTTAAATCTGTGTCTGAACACTGTATGAGGGGCTATACCACTCTCTGGATAGACCAGTTTACATGGGAGGCAGTTATTAGTCCTATACTGATTTGGTACTCCATTATACCATAATCCAGGAATTTTAGGGTGGCTCTTCTATTAAAAAGCATTAATTCAGTGCCTAACTACCCATCATGGAGATGGCCAACTGTCCACATTTTAAAGGGAATTGGTTTCAATCTGTAGCTTTTATTCTGTTAAGAATTATCTATGAGAAAGAGATCAGTCTTGGTACCACCAAAACTGGGTAGAACGAATTCTTGATGTAGACTAAAGGGTGCTAATACCATTTCAGTATTCAGCAGGGACTGAGGTTTCAACAGCTTAGAACTGTGGTCTCAGAGGTCACGTAGTTCAACCTTATGTCCTGGGTATCTACCACCCTCTGACACAGAATCCTTGCTGGCTTCATTCAGCACCTTCCTGATTAAAAAAAAAAAAAAAAATTCCACTACCTTGAGGCAGCTCTTCAGAATTTTGGACAGTTTCTGACAACTCATGTTGAGGAAGAACTTCCTGTGTTTGTCCATTGGTTGAATTTTCATCCATTGACTGTACTTGCCCACTGGGTACACAGAATAAGCCTGTTTGATGACTGCAGCTCCCTGGAGACTTCTGTTTTTCCAATAAAATGGCCCTAGATTCTACAGTTGTTTCCTGATTGCTGTGGTTACTCTCTTCTTTCCAGATGCTGGTTTGTTTAGATTCCTTTAAAAGTGTGCTGCTAAGCAATGCCCCCTAGGCTCTCATGGAGGTCTGACCAATATGGCCACTTTCAACATACTTGACACTATTCCTCTTCTTGCAGCCTAAGCTGGCAGAAGCTTTTTTGACAGCATTAAATCCTTTCCTTTTAGTGATTGCCTTGGCACAGGCAGCATGCTGCTACTCTGCTGGAGTGAAAGCAAAAGATGCAGTGGAGTCTGGCAGGACCTGGACACCTTCATAGATTTACAAGCTGGGGCCTGGATGGAGGAGAAGACAAAGAGATGTGAAGCTGCAAAGGTGGCTTAGGCAGGATGGTTGGGAAGGGAAGGGTTGGAACTTAGAGACAGTATCTTTGACATTGACTCTCTTACATTTCAATAAAAGAATGGGAAATTGAGCCTTTCCCCGTGGTCCTTTGACTCTGAAGCCTTTTAAGCTCTTCAAAAGGCAAGTTAACTTGGAGCTGGAAAGTGAACAGGTTTACCTGCTAGTATTTTGTTGAAGTAACTTCTTCTATTCATCTATCTAACTATCAATAGACAGATGGACAGATAGGATGGATAGATAGATAGATAGACAGATAGATATAGTGTGTGTGTGTATATCTATATACATTTAATGAGGAAATTGGAAAATTAGATCCAATATTGTGTCCTATTCAATGGCAGCTGCTCACTGCACAAAGTAAGGAAAACTTTGAGGAAATAGAAGTTGCTTAGAAAAATCCAGATGTCAGGGCTGGGTGGAATGGCTCACACCTGTACCCAGCACTTTGGGAGGCTGAGGCAGGTGGATCACGAGGTCAGTAGATCGAGACCATCCTGGCCAACATGGTGAAACCCCGTCTCTACTAAAATACAAAAAATTAGCTGGGCATGGTGGCACATGCCCGTAGTCCCAGCTACCCGGGAGGCTGAGGCAGGAGAATAGCTTGAACCTGGGAGGCAGAAGTTGCAGCGAGCCGAGATCGTACCACTGCACTCCAACCTGGCAACAGAGTAAGACTCTGTCTAAAAAGAAAAAAGAAAAGAAAAATCCAGATGTCATTGCTTTGTATGTTGTGATGATGTGGTAGCCAGCTCCAAGAAGATGGCCTCCAGTGAGTCTTACTTTCTGGTATTCATATCCTTGAGGCGGATCTAAGTAACTGATCAGATATTATGGAAATGATGGAGTATGCTATGGTCTGAATGTTTGTGTCCTTCTTAAATTAATATGTTGAAATCTTCACCTTCAAAGTGATCATATTAAAAGATGAGGCTTTGGGGAGGTGATTAGGTCTTGAAAGTGGAGCTCCTCTAAATGGGATTAGAGCCTTTATAAAAGATGCCAGATAGAGCTTGTTAGTCCCTTGCACCATGGGAAGATGCAGCAAGAAGGCTCCATTCGTGAGGAATGGGGCTCTTACCAGACACTGAATCTCTTGGTGTTTTTTATTTTTTTTAAGACAGAGTCTTGTTCTGTCGCCCAGGCTGGAGTGCAGTGGGGCGATCTCGGCTCACTGCAACCTCCGCCTCCCGGGTTCAAGCAATTCTCTGTCTCAGCCTCCTGAATAGCTGATTGCAGGCGCCTGCCACCATGCCTGGCTAATTTATATATTTTTAGTAGAGATGGGGTTTCACAATCTTGGCCAGGCTAGTCTTGAACTCCTGACCTCGTGATCCACCTGCCTCAGCCTCCCAAAGTGCTGGATATTACAGGCGTGAGCCACTGCGCCTGGCTATTTTTTAAAAAATTTTTTATTCTCATTACTGTTAGATCACATCTGATGGTGTTTTGATCTTAGACTACTTAGCCCCTAGAGCTGTGAGTAATATATTCCTGTTGTTTATAAATCACCCAGTCTAAGGTATTTTGTTATAGCAGCCCAAACAGACTATGACAGAGTGTCACTTTTGAGACTAAGTGATGAAAGGCATTGTGGCTTCTTCTGTCTCGCCCTCTTGAATCACTTGCTCTGTTGGATGTCAGCCGCTACGTCATGAAGACACTCAAGCAGCCCTATAGAAAGGTCTTCATGGTGAGAAATTGAAGACTCCGCCCAATAGCCAGCATCAACTTACTAGCTATGTGAATGATCCATGTTGAAAGAGCCTCCCTTAGTCCCACTGAAACCTTCAGAGGACTGCAGCCCTGGTAGGCTTCTTGACTGCAACATCATAATGCCCTGAGCCAAAACCACCCAACTATGCCGCTCCTGAATTCCTGACACACAGAAACTGAGATAATATTTATCGCTGTTTAACTTACTAAGCTAGTAAGTTTTAAACTCTTCAGCTTTGAGGAACTTTTTTTTATCCAGCAATAAGTAACTAATAAAGATGGGTAGAAAGGAGGAATGAAGAGTAAAGAGCCTTCATTCATTGTTCGTATATGTTCATTTGCTAGGCACTTGCTACCGGCACCTTAGGCTAAGGGGTAGAACAAATGCTAGGTTCACTGCTGCTTTTGTACACTGCTGACAACCAAATAGGGCTGTCACACAGAATGACAAGAAAAAAGAACATGTCCTCTTTCCTCCTCTTCCTCCTTTTTGCTTTTAGGGGAAGGCTAGGATGACATTGAGAACTCACACAAATTTTGTTTTTGACTCCTCAGTGTCCCCTGGGAAAAGGTGCATTGGCCTTTGTGTACTTGCTACGAGGCTGTGTATCCTTGAGAGCAGGACTTGGATCTTATTTATGTCTATCCCCGTTTCCTAGCAAGTGAACATATATGAACAATAAATGTTATCAAGGGAGAGGGCAAATTTCCCTCCCTCTTTCTCCTGAATTCTGAAGAGATTCCATTCTTAGAATGGTTTCTTACTGCAACCATCCCATTCACAGTCCATCAACGAAGTCTTGAGAGTATCATGCATGTCATGAGCCACTTTCACTATTAAATAAATTCCGTCCCTCTGTTAAGTTCCTGGCTTTTAGGACACCCCTGCCTTCAGGACGGTTTGACCCTTCTATCCCATTTTCTCTATGCAATGTTGCTTTAACTGTTTTTCAAGATCCCAGGATGCTTGATCCGGGAAAGCACAGAGGTCTGCTGCCAACATACCAACATACCTCTCTGTCAAGTTGTCCAAAATCACAATAGAAAGAGCCCTGGACTGGAGCTAGGAGACCTGAGTTCTCGGCTGTTCTATTACTGATTAGCGTCTATGTCCTTGGACAAGCTGCTTCCCTTTTCTGGACCTCGGTTCCTTGTCCTAGATAGGTTCTAAAGTCGGTGGCTCCTTACTGTAAGTTAGGATTCTAAGGTGCAATCCGAAAGTAAAACCAGTGGTCAATATACCCCTGAGTAGCTGTTAAGGTTACAACACGAGGCTCCTCGGCCTTCCCTGTAGGAGCCAATGGATACTGCCTCAGTCAGAGTCAGGTTTACTGGGAAGAGCCTTCCGGTTTTGAAAGACAGGATCTGCGGGTTTCCAGTTCTGTCACTCACTCGGGGTAACTTTGGGCAAATTCTCTCTGGACCTCCGAATACGGAGGTCCTTGTCACCCAGAGGAGTGTCGAAGACCTGGGCAGTGACTTGGAGAGCTTCCCGCCATTCCCCTTCTATAACCTGGGTGGCTCAGACCGGGAGCGGGGTCCCAGCTGGCCCGTAGTTCCGCCCGGACGTGCGCAGGAAACAAACCTGCAGCGCTGGCTGAGGGCGGCTCAGCTTCGGAGCGCGCGACTCCAGGTGAGTTCTTAAAGGGACCGTCAGAGTTTGGGTAACACCTGCGATGCTGACCGGGCTGGGACGCAGGCTTGGGGGAATGAATGAATGAACGAGCGAATGAATGAACAAACCTTCTCTCCCCACCCTTAAGTATAACATACTTGGAATTAATCACTTACGCTTAAAAATCTTGTACTGTAACCCTCAAACTCTTGCCAGATTAACCAGTGTCTCTATTTCATATGTCCTTCTTTAGTGAAACCCCTCCCCCCAAGCCTATTACTAAGGGACGAATAGTAACTTAACAAGCAGCCTGGAGTGGAAGGCAATGCAGAGTTGGCACCCCTCCCCGAACTCCTCCCTCTCCCTCTCCCAGGCCCCGCCCTCCCCGCCCCCTGGGAGGTACGGCTGGCTCCTCCTTAAGGCGGCTTTTCCCCGGTGGGGATCTACCCCCGGGGTCGCCAGGCGCTGTCTCTGCCGCGGAGTTGGAAACGGCCCGTGTTGAGTGAGGTTAAGGGGTGTCTGGGGATGTGCGCCTTGGATCTGGTGTAGGCGAGGTCACGCCTCTCTTCAGACAGCCCGAGCCTTCCCGGCCTGGCGCGTTTAGCTCGGAACTGCGGGACACGCCGGTGGCCTAGGGCAAGGTAAAGGCGGGCTCCTCCAGGGCCACCTGTGGAGTCCGAGTGTTAACTCCTTTGTTCTCAGAGCCACTTCAGCGGCCGCCCTTTTAAGCGAAGAGGTTCCCTTAGGATGCTCCCCGGGTCCCCCTTCCGTTCCTCAGCCCTCTCCCGACCCGCCTTCCCCTTCCAACCCGAAGGTAGCAGCGCGGGGAGCCCCGGGCTCGGCGCGAGCCGCCTCCTCACTTCCCATTGGCTGAGAGCGCGGGGAAGGCGGTCACGTGGGAGCGCGGCAGGCCAGCTCGGGGGCCGCCATCTTGGCGGAAAGTTTAGGGGGAGAGCGGTTGGGGGCGCGGAAGGAGGCGAGGTTCCGGGGGTGGGGCGGGCAGGCGGCAACTGGGCGAGCGGGCCGGGGGACCGCGGCGAGCGAGGAGGCGGCGCGGCCGAGAAGGAGGACGAGGCCACGGGGGTGCGGCGGCCCAGGGGAGCTCCTCCCCCGTCCCTTCACCCCCTCCGCTCGGCTCCGCGGGCCCCGGGCGGGGCGGGGGTACGTGGAGCGGGGCCGGGCTGGGGAGCTGCTCCGAGTCTGGCCGGAGCGCACCCCAGTTCCGAGCGCACGCCGCTCGCGGGAACTTTGTGGCGGCGCCGCAGGTGTGGGGGCCCGCGGAGGTGTGCATGCGGGGCGCGAGGGCGTCGCGGAGAGCGGCCGCTGCCCTGTCCGGCCTCAGCTGGAGCAGCCCGGAGGCAGCGAGCAAGGAGAAAGGCAAGCGAGAGGAGGGGGCCCGAGCAGGGCGGGCGGCCAGTCCCGCCGGTCCCCTCCCAGCGCTCTGCGGCCGCTGCTGGCTCGGGGGCCAAGGGTCGGAGCGCTTCACCCGTCCGTACCCGGTAGCAGGTGGGGAGTTGGGATACTTGAGTGGGGCAAGAGGCGGCCTCAGGTCTAGGCTCTTTGGGGAGGGGGACGCTTTCGAGGAGAGTTTGGAAGCCGACTTCTGTCTGTTCTTAATTTGGAG